>NW_022147847.1:0-70680 GCF_901933205.1 Camarhynchus parvulus
GAGGACCTGTGTGGGTCTCAGCAGATTGTGAGTGGTCTGGGGCAGGGTTTGTGGGGCCCAGGTGTGGTTTTATGTTTTTTCCTGAGAGCCATTTGGGGCCGGATGGTGTGGACACACAGGCATACCCTCTTCCCCAGGTAATCAGTGGGAAAGGCCCTGATGTTCATTGTGATTCAGGGTCCTTGATCAGCACTGGTGGCTTCTTGGTGAGCTTAGCTCAGGCTGAATTGGAGAAGTGCTGTCATACAGGGGGGTCAGGCTCTGAGGATGAACAATTTAGGAATTTAATGACATAAAGAGCCCTCATAGCTACTCCAGCAACATAAACTGAATTGGTAACTAAATTGAAAGGTTCTTGGAACTTTTCAAAAGCTCTGACAACGGCTGCTAATTCTGCAATTTGTGGTGATCCTTCCACCACCTGGACATGAGACTCCCGCTTCTGCGTCCTGGGATCCCTCCAAATCATCACTGACTTGTGGGATTTTCCCGAGATATCGGTGAAAACAGTCAGGGCTTTGAGTGGTGTTCTGCTTTGTAATGATTTGGGGACAAAATTGAATGTTGGTTTGAACAATTTGTGGCTGGGTCAGTGTGGCCTGTGTAGCTATTTGGGGCAAACTGGAGGCTCTCATTGGTTTGGAGCAAAGGCTTCAGATCCCCAGTCTTCAATGGGAGGAAAATTATGTGAACTCACACCCTGAAAGAGCACAGAGGCAGGCTCTGACCTTTTTAATGAGTTCTACCACGATTTCCTGTAGAGTGGGGATGGTTTTTTTAGGTTGGTTGAGTGTGAAGACTCACTCAATGATAAGGAGTGGGTCTTTCAGTGCTCTGTTCCACTGGAAAATGAGAGTGTAGAAGCGCAGGGCCTTACCCAGGATAGCTAGTTGGAAAGGCAGGTTGGGCTTGTAGCTATGGGATTGCCACAAAGAGCCTCCTGATCCTTGATGATGGATTCCCACATCTCCAGTGTGAGGATGCGTGGTGAATCCAGGTTCTTGCTGCTGGGGAGCAGGTTGAAGAGTGGCATGAGGACCTCTATCATTATCCTCAGCAGGGCACCTACCCAGCTGATGGACCCGCAGAGCTGGTGGAGATCTCACAGGGTCTTCGGGTCTTCCCAGGTGGTAAGTTGCTGGGGCACAACGGTCTGGTCACGAATCCAGAGTCCCAGGTAGGTTCGGGGGCAGGTGTACTGCATCTTGTCTTTGTGGATTTCGAACCCAGCATCTTCAACGGTTTTAATTGTCTTTTGTAAAGGTGCTTTCAGGTATCTGTCTTCTGGTGCACAGACCAGAATGTCATCGATGTAATGTAAGACTATCATATCTGGAAACAGGCTTCTCACTGGGGACAGGATGTGTGCTACATATCACTGGCATATGGTGGGGGGCGTTTTTCATTCCATAGGGGAGGACAAGCCAGTGGTACCGTTTTAGTGGGGCCTGTCTGTTTGGGGAGGGAATGGAGAGCACAAATATCAGGGCATCCCAGGGATGGAGAGGAATGTTGAAGAAGCAGTCCTTGATATCTCTTATAGCGAGCTTCCAATCCCGAGGCAGCATGGAAGGTGAGGGCACGCCGGGTTGCAGGGGACACATGTCTTCAATGACTTCATTTATTTTTCTGAGATTGTGGAGGAGCCTCCAGCTACCTTTGCAAGGTTTTTATAAAACAGAGATAGGGGAGTTCCAAGGACTGTTGGTTTGTGGCCCTTGGTAAGCTGCTCCTCCATGAGGGCCACTAGTGCGCGCAGCTTGGTGTTAGAGAGGGGCCACTGATCAACCCACACTGGATGTTGTTGTTTCCAGGTGAGTTGAAGGACGGGAGGTTTCACACAGTCTACAGGGGCCCCCCATTGCGACAACAGGTCCCTGCCCCAGACTGTTATTGGTGCCCTTACCATAAATAGCCTGATGGTTGCCATCTCGCCTTCGGGACCTTCTATGATGACATTCCTCTTGCTTCTCATGGAGACTGTGACTCCTCCAATCCCTGAGATCATCCCCACCACAGCCTGTCGTTCCCAGTTGGCTGACCACTCAGAGCGGGCAATGATGGTGACATCTGCCCCAATGTCCAGCATGCCTGGGCAGTGGATCTTCTCCCCTTTACAGAACAGGCTGCATTCTATGATGGGTTTACTTGAGCCCACAACATTATGGTGGGGTTGAGAGGGACGTGTTCTAGACAGTTTGGTGGTAGAAGAAACATTTGAGCAATTGGCGCTCCCTTAGAAAGATAAAAGGGTAAGTCTGTGCAACAAAGTTGTACAAGCATTTTTTTCTCCTGGATTAATGGTCTGTACTTCAGGAAAAACGTAAATTTGTTCAGGACTGTGGAAAGTGTCTCCAAGAATTAAAATGTTTAAAGGACCACCCAGTGGCCCATATTTTCCCACTGGAATTTTATGAACACATTCATCATTGAAGTCCATGGACAGATCGGTTTCCAGCTGGCACCGGGTTCCCATCTGTGTCGCTCCATGTCTTGGATCTTCTTCATGTGTTTGGGGATCTCCCACGGTGATGGTGTTTCTTGTGGTCCATTTCCTCACTCCTGATGGTCATCAGTGGATCTCGCGAGTGGACTGGGGGACCTCGTGGGTGGGATGGAGCAATATGGCATTTCATTTGGTGTTGGAGCGTGGGGCCACCCTGCGCTCTGCTGAAGTTTCCCGGACGTTGCTGGTACCGGTTCTGTCTTGGGGGCCACTGGAGGTTAGTAGGATGGTGTTGTTGGTCCTGTAAAAAGGAACTTTTGGGACAATCTTTAAAGTAGTGTCCTACTTCACCTACTTCACCTACTTGCTGTTAAAACAGCAGCTGGTTTCTTTGTTTGCTGCTACTGGATACGCACCAGACATTACCTCTGCAACTCCCTTAGCAACTTCTAGGGCTACAGTGTTGTCAGTGCAGGTGTTCTTGGTGCAGCCTTCAACTGTTTGCTCAATAGTCAGTTCTGTGTCAAGGGGGAGGGCTGTTAATATTGTTTTGCACTTGATATTGACATGTGCCATGGCCATTTTTGTCAAGAGTTCCTTTTGAGTTTCTGGGCTTTTTATTTGTCTTTCGAGTGCTATCTTTAACCTGTCTATATACTTAATAAAGGACCCATTAGCCCTTTGTTTAATATTTGTGAAGCCTTGTGTCGGCACATTGTCATCAGGGGTGGTGAGCAGGGATGTTTTTGCGGCAGTAGCAATATCTTTGAGGAGTGCCTCATCTAAATCTTTGGCCTGGTCTTGAGGCTTTTGGGAGTCACCTCCTCCTGCCATTTGTTCAATAGTTAAACTAGGTTTGTTGGCATGTTTGGAGTACGTGCCTGCCAATTGTTTGAGGTGTTTCTTCCATTGCCTCTCCCACAGCATATATTCAACATGGCAGAAGAGACTGTTCATAATATTTTTAATATGATGTGGTACTAGGACATGAGTGGAGAAAGTAGCTTCTAGTAAGTTCTTGAAAAAATGTGAGCCTGTGTTCTTTGGTTGCTTTGCACAGCTCCTTTAACTCCCCATAGGTTAGGGGTTCCCACAAATTGATCGCAGTTGCCCTCCTGCTGCATTTGCATACAACTGGAAAGGCCAAGATCTTTTTGGTCAGCTCTGAGTCTCCTTCCCAAGTGGCTTCCCTTTGAATTTTGGCCCAGCGATCCTCAGACCCAAGGTCAGAATTGGAGCCTGAGGAATAGCTGCTCTCATCCTCTGAAGGGGATGGAGGGTGCTTGATAACAGTGCGGGGCCTCTTCGGGCAACTGGAACTTGCCTGTTGACGTGTGACAGCGGAAGCCAATATGGCCTCCTTCCTGTTGCCATCATCCTGACTTCTGGTCCCAGTGTTGTGGGAACCAGAAGTGGAGGGACCATCAGGGGAGAAGCTCAGATTGGAGCAGATGTGGATGGGGGTCCCTGACAGGGAGAGTTTTCCCAATGGAAGGGGAGGGTCCCGACACAGTTACACCCACTGAAAATGTGGGAAGGGAGGAGGAGCAGGGCGCAATGGGATGTGCGGGAAAAGGAGGAGGAGGTGTGGGAAAGTGGCCATTTTGGGATGTAAGGGCAGGACAATCTGGACATGGGAGAGACAAAATGGCAGGGTTGGCCACGTTGCTGGTGCCATTTTGTGAGGGAACTTTAACTGGGGGAGACACAACTGGGTAGGTGCGCATGGGGAGAGGGTTGAGGGAGAGGTCCAGGGCGGCACAGCCAGTGCCATCCTGGCAAGGGGAGAGAGGCAACTGGGGGGCATCAGGGAGACGGCAGCAACCCTGTGCCTGTTGGCAACAACCACCTGCCAATTGCCCCTCAGATGGGAAAGAGGGTTTGGGAGTAAAGGGAGAGGTCAAAGGGGAAGGAGTTTTTAACTGGGGACTCAAAACTTCTCACAAAACACTCCCCAGAGTATTCCCCAATTTATCAACAGATTGAACAATAATGGGGAACAAAGGAAAAAACTGCAACTGAAAAATCCCTGTTTGCTTGAACAATATATAACTTTCTCCCCACTTCATCCCAAAATGACCCCATATGAGCAGAATCGCATTACCTCTAGGAAAATACTTTAAAACCCCAAGGAATTAACTTCTTAAAATTTCTCTTTGAAAATTTAAAATCTCCTGCAACAAGGGTACCCACAACTTGGTGGTATATGTCTCTCTCAGGACGGCTGAGTTTAGACCTACTAAGCTTGTTTCTCATCCTGGCAGTCTCACTCCCCACCCAACAGCAAAAGGAAAACGAAAAATAAAAGACCCAAATATCTGTATGAAACTCACAGTTTTTCTTCAGGCTGATGCCTGTTGGGTCAACGAAAAGCTGGTGGATGGGTGGTCATCTAACGGCTGGTCCTCAAGTGATCTTCTTTCCCCAGATGGGCCGTGAAGGTCCCAGTCATTGCCCTCACTAGAACATGAGGGGCTCTCTTCCAGGAGTGGCAGTCCCAACAGTGGCGCGCTCTACAGTAAGAACTGCAGTGGACGTTTCTTCAGGGGCTCTTCGGAGCTGCTCCACGGTTGGGTGCCGCTTGCCACTGCAGCAAGGGAGTGATAAGGGTGCCACGACCTTTCTGAATTCTTGAAAACTGTCCTGAGAAGGACGCTCAGGGGCACAGGCACATCCTTCTCCCAGCCTGGCATGCAATGTGTGGTTTTGGCTTCCTTCTGGGTGACACAGAGAAAGACCCAAGAGCTCTGTATGGTGTTCCACAGAGTAGTAGCCCTTATTAAGAGCAGGGCCCTCTGTGAAGGGAGCCCTGTTTCAGTGCACAGAAGCTCTCTGAACCAGGGAAAAACAGGGGATTATATAGGGAAGGTGAGGGCATGGGACAAAACTGGTAACTAGTGGGGTAAGGTTTTGGGGTCAGAGCACAAAGGGAAGGGCCAATGAGTAATGTGGGTTCAACATAAAGTCACAAAGGCCTCTGGGAGCAGTATTTGCTCACCCTAACGAAATGTCAGGGGCTCAGGGGTTAGCCCTCCAGGGGAGCACAGCAACCTTTTCTCTGGTTGGATCTCAGCCCCCCACAAACTTGGCAATATGTGGCTGGCAGTTCAGGAAGGTTGCACCTTACCGGTACCTCAGCCATTGGGGAAAGGAAGTGACACTCGCAGAGGGGCTATTTACAGACATGAACGAGACAGGGCTGCTGTTCGTCAGGCTCGAGGCAGCAGAGACGCCTCAAGCTGTTTATTTTTCAGCATCAGTCTCATTACATGATTATGACAATGGGAAGATGCGAACAGCTCACATTCCAGGCAGCAGGCCAAAAAACTTAATGTTACAACTTACTTCCTAAGCTTCTTGACCAATCCCACAAAGCAAAAGCATATTGACAGTAATTCTATCCAATCACCATAAGCACATGTACCTTTGGTTAAAACAATGCTTTCTTATTTTGAATACAATACCTACTTGTAAGCCTTAAAACACAATGCACAGAGCCCCATTACTAAGCTTTAACCATCCTAATATCTTGCTAGATAAACTTTCTGCAGCTTAGACAGCTATTCAGACAAGCGTTAATACACAAGCCATTGTTCTGTTTGCCCTTGCTTTTCTATAGTTTAAATAATTTTTCTGCTGACCTAACTCATGACTGCTGCACAGCTCTATTCACAGTTCTGCTGTATCTGAAGCCTGTATCTTGCAGCTTTCCCAAAACCCTCTAATTTTGTAAATTCCCACAGGAAGAGGGCAACATGCAGCCAGAAGTTTAGGATAAAAGGAGGCTACATCCTCCAAAACCTCAAGAGAGACCCCATGGGGTAATGTCTAGTGAACTCTCTCCCTTTACTTGAAAAAAGTTGCAGAACTGCTCTCTCTTTCATGGACACTGGCTTTTCAGAGTGTGGTCTTCCACACAATTTCAACACAGGAAGGAGCTTCTGACTGCTCCTCATTGTAGAGTGGCAAGGGTTAACTGCTATTTTACTTGAATGAAGTGGTCTGGTTGTTCCCTTGATGATACAGGGTGTGTGGAGGCAGTACAAGTTGCTTTAAGTCCTGCATAAAAGCAGAATTTTGACCCTTGTGATAAGCAGATGTTGCATCCCAGGACACAGAGGGAGATGTGAAGGCAGTGATGCCTTGGAAGGAGACACCCCTTTAGGTCAGAGTGAGACCAAAAGATGCTCTCACACAGTTCACTGCCATTATATGTTGATGACCCAAGTCACATCATCTCTGTCCTCCTCCCCAGTTCTAGAATGTTCCATGCTCCTGCTTTTCCTATTGGTCCCCATTCCTTACAGCTCCTCCCCTGAATTCCAGTTTGTTGTCCCTTTGCAGCCCCACCTTTGTACCGCCTCTCTTCCCTCTACTCATTGGCCCACAGATCTGACGCTCTGCCTCCCTTGTCCCATATAAAACCCTAAACCCTCCTTTGTTCTTGGTTCTTTTGTCCCTGAACCTCTTCAGTGTGTTGGCCAATAAACCACCACTGATTCCAAAGAAAGAACTCCTCTCACCTGTTTCTTAGCCATTGACCTTCGAGATACAACATGTAGTGCAAGTGTTCTGGTGTCTATCCCTTTCCTAGAGGAGATGCTCTTGGCAAGGCGGTTGTCTTGGCAGCTTCTGCTGCACCGCCACAAGCAGATCTTTAAAAAGCCAGAGAACACCAGCTGTGTGGGGTTGAAAAAGTCCTTCAGAGCTATGTTTGCAGAGTAAATTACCTGGAAGAAGCTGCATATGGTAATAATAGGGCTCACACGACCTTCTCCATAGTTGGCAGTCCCTGGTTTTAGACCAAGAGCATGGCTGTAGTACCAATAGTCACAGAATATTCCATACAACTTGTAAATGATGCCGGCAGTTTATATACAGACGCGAACAGGACGGGGCTGCTAGGAGAGCGTCTTGAGCTATTTATTTTTCAGCATCAGTCTCACTACATGATTATGATAATGGAGCGATGCGAACAGCTCGCTGTCCAAGAAGCAGGCCAGAAAACTTAATGTTACAACATACCATATACCCTTCTTAGCCAATTACACAAAGCAAAAGCATTTTGACAGTAATTCTATCCAATCACCATAAGCACACGTAGCTTTGGTTAAAACAATGCTTGCTTACTTTCAAATACAATACTCGTTTATAAGAGACAATGCACCGAGCCCTATTCATAAGCTTAACCTTGCTAGAGAAACTTTTTGCAACTTAGAAAGCCTATACAAGCACTAATACACAGCTTTTATTGTTCTATTCACCCATATCTTTTCTACAGTTTAAATAATTTTTTCTGCTGCTTTAGCACTGTTCACAATTCCGCTGTATTTGAGGCCTGTCTCTTACAACCTTCCTAAAACCTTCTGATTTTATAGATTCCCACAGTAAGAACAGCTTTGCTGAGAGCGCTTCATTTCCAGAAGTACATTTGTCGACACGGCTTAGCCCATGTCAAGGCTTCAGGTCTGCCTGTCTTAGATGCTTCACAAAGGTAGAGGTGGAGCATTTGGTTTGCAATTTTTGCATATCAGACATTCCTTCTTCCTGTGGATCTTCTTTGTGATGCCCACTGGCAAATAAAGGGTAGCCCCTGCTTCATTCTTTTTTAGAAGTGTCCATACTTTTGCTTTGGCTATTGGCATCAGTAGGCTTAGAGTTCTTGTCCCATTGTAGAAAAAAAATACCATTATGTAGAACATAACTGTGTAAATAGAAATGGTTGGTTTGATTTTGAGAGCATGGAGGAGATCTCCCTGATCAAGGAATGCCCCAAAGAGGGCAATATTCACCCAGTAGGGGTAATAGAGGGATGCTGAGTGAGGAGGACTCATAAGCACCAACATGCAACACAGTACAGATTTTGGGAGGATCTGAATTGTCCTCTCTCTTTTCTCAGAAACCAGTGCCTCCCTACCTAAGACAACAAATGCTTAAATCAATTTGGCGTCCAACCTGTTCTGGGCAGATCTGTTGTTATCTCAAACCTTAGTGCTGATACTGGGTGTCAATTAAGACTGTGTAGTTTACAAATGGTGCTCTCCAATTTAGTACTCCCGCTAAAAACACTGCCACATCACCTCCACATCCCCTCCCCCCTCCAGCTGAATGCACAAAAGGTAAAGATCACAGGTCAAGATAAGGACAGTTTACAGGAAACAGCAATGAGGTAAGAAAATTACCAGTAATAGCCCTGATATTATAATAAAAAAGTATAAGAAAAGAAATTATTACACAGGCATGCCCTGACAATAAACGCATGCCAGACTGCTCTGTCCACCACATTTTCTCAACTAGAAGGGACTCTCTTGCCCCAGAAGAGAGAGAGTCATGTCCCCCACCTCAGGCAAAGACATGAGGTGGTCCTGAAAGTGAGGTGTTACTGATTAACATCTGAGATCCAAGCAAGCCCCCATCCTGGATGCTGCAAAAATTAACCCTCTCCTGGCTGAAACCAGGACCTGTCCTTCAGCCACACAAATGTCTTCAACAACATCCTCTAAAGTGCCTCTGTCCACATTTTGCATTACCAGACAGAGATCTTCATCAACAAGGGAGGTGAAAGAAGAAAACAGCGGCCTAGAGAAGAATGTGCATAGCTGGATTACCTTATGGAAAAAACTACAGTTGAATTTTGCTTCCAGGTCACTTGCAATTGAAGACAATATAATGGAGAGACATTCCTTCTCAGCTAAATACTACTTGGAATCTGCATGGTCTAAGTGAGAAAGGAGATTAACATGATCTCTCCATAATTAGGTCACTTACAACCAGGGCAAACAACCAGGGCTGCAAAATTTGTCACAGTGACTCAAAGTGAGGTAGAAAAAGACCCTCCAAAACTCTCAGTTGGGGCACTGCTATTGTTCAAGTCTGTAGCTCACAAAGAAGCCCCTCAGCACTTGCCCAAGTTCATTAGCTCATATGCTATTTTAAGTTATTCTACCATGGTTTGCATAGCTGTATCATGAAAAAGTGTATCATGAAAGTAGTGATGTGGAGCACACTCTAGTGCTGGCTGTTCCATGTGCAGCTGCAGTGCCAAAGAATAAAGACTTTATTTTTCTTTCATAGACCTGAAGCAAAACGTTCCAGAGATCTGTCCGACCTGGCAGCACATTCTTCCAGCAAATGGCTAACAATCCCATATCAGCTGGAAGAATGATGAAAATCAGATTATTGGATAGCCAGAGGAAAGGTGAGAGTTCAGAAGTCTGTTTGCACAGACATATACAACTTTTACCACACCCAAAACCCACCTTTTAAGCGTCTTCACTTTTTCTATAGAATTCCAGCCTTCAGCCTTCGTTTAGTTACCTTCTCGCTAAGGACAGATTTCAGCATTAAATGCCAGCTTTGCTGGGGAAATGAGTATTTGCCTTCAAATCAGCTCCAACCAAGCTCCACAAGTCAAATGGGCAGGTACATTTCACAAAAAAAAAAAAATCTCAAAAAATCAATGGCAGTCCACTTCTCTTCATCTAGATTAGGATATACATCAGATATGAATGTTAAATTCTTAAGAGGAATTCAGTTACCAGACAGGAACTTAATCAACACTGCCACCACCAACAAAAATAATTTTATTCAGAAGGAAAATGTTGGTTTGGAAGCACGCACTGCAAAGGCTGAACAACATCATACATTCACATTCCTATGCATTTCACACTCAGTATTACAGTGTTGGCTTCTTGGGTTTAACCTTGTGAAAAATGCTAATCACTTGTTTTTAAAATTTTAAAAGTTTAATAGTAAAAAAATGGTTATAAAAATAGCAATAAAATTAGAGTAATAAAAATTTGGACAATTGGGATTAGGACAATATGAGACAATAAAAACAAAGAGTTATGGACAGCCTGGGTACCTTTTTCTGGGCAAAATATGCTTGAAAAAGGACAACAGAGGATTAACTCTTAAAAGCAATACTTTGCTGTATATTCATATATTTTATATATGAAGCATAACTTTTATTTAAACAAAGGATTCTGTCTGGTTAGCGTTAACTTCTTAATCTTGATGGTGTCTTCAGGGCTGAGTGAGGTAGGAAGAAGCTAGTTTCTTTTGATAAGGGAGTAATAATTTTTTTTTCTCTGAAAGATTTAGGTGTCTTGTGGCTGCTATCTCAGTGCAAGTACTTCATTCCTCTTTTTAAAAAAACTATCTTACATAGCACAGTTTCTGTTTTAACATTATGTTATAACATAAAACTATATTTAACACACTACTTGAGAAAATTAATACAGCATAACTTTCTAACATAACACATATAATATTCATTTTAATATTTGTGAAAAGCCAACCATAAAATACACATTTTTCACAACCTGTAATCCCTTTGATGACTATGTACCTTAGAAGAGGCAGAAATACAATGTTCAAATATATATATGAACTGAGAACTGTAACGATTTTCTTCTTGTTCCTGACTTTACTGACATTCAGGCAAAATATTCAGGCTTTACAGTGACAATGCAGATCCTACTGCATAAGGGGCAGTGGCATGGAAAAGAAATTGCTTACAGCCAGACTGGTTAGAGGCTGCTTCTTAAAAACTTTGTTTCAAGTGCCACAGAACCAAGTTTTGACTTAGAACAGAAAGTGAAACACTGCAAAGATTTTGAGCCAAATCCCCATCTCCCTCAACCTTAATGTAGAACCTTGTCCATGGGGATATTTTAATGTGACACAGGGAAACTGCTACAAAACGCCAATAATTAAATGACCAATGAATCTGAGGCAGATGTTGATCCAGCAAGCTCACACCACACTGATGGTCTGTACAGGATGCCTGTGATTCACCAGCAGAACACCATTTACCCACTTCCCAAAAAACTATTGTCCATAGATCTTGTCAAAGTACAGACTACAAATGTCTTGTTTAGGAGCACTTCTTGAAAGAGATGTCAAATTCATTTTTCACAGGACTCACTGTAAGCCAGCACTATATTATACCAGGATTGTTAGAAGATGGCACTTGCACAGAATCACATCAACTATTTAAGTATGGGACTTAGTACAGTAAACAATGCAGCTCTTTGTGTCAGAGACTGCCCTTAAACATTTCACACCACCATTCACAAGACCAATTCAATCCTGATGGCAGTGACTCAGATCTGCTACAGCCTAAAACACAAAGATCACTGATTACAGATTTTACTCAAATGCTGAGATTCAACAACAGTAATAGCACTGTTACAATAAAAAAGCAACCCCAAATTTGAAACAGTAATAATTGGAAGCAAGCAATAGAGATCCTTGATGAACCAGCACCCGGACACAGAAAATCTTTTTAAGAATAGTTTGCCTATACACCTACAATATTTCATTCTTAATGCTTTAGTTATTGAATATTTATACACAGAAGTGATCAACTATATAACTAAATACATTTTTACACTACTACAAGAAAAACTCCAGCTTCCATTATTTCCTGGAATCTTTCCTATTTTGAAGTACCACAGTGGGAGCCTCCTATTCAAAACTATGCTAGCTGTTCATAAACCATTGGGAAATAAAAGTCCCCAAACAAAAAAAACCTAAATCCCAAAGCATAGAATTAATTAACCCAAACAACACTTTGGAAAGCCACTACTACCTGGCAACAAAAAATGCTCAACATCTCAGTGTTATAGATACATAATGTGATGGATTTGCTTTCATAATTAAGGGATGAAAATTGTATATATGTTAAAATAGGTTTATTGATATGTAGTTATGTTATCGTAATCTTGTTTAGACATCCTTTGTTCTACCCATAGTCCCCTTCCCCCCTCGGTATTTTCACCACCAGACAGCCTTGGCTATGAAAGACTTGTGAAGGTGATATACAGACCGTATCCTCCGCACACCAGCAGGTCCTTGTCTGTCTCCACAGGAGGCAAGCTGAGATGAGTGGAGCACACCTTCGAGGTCCGTCTATCCCTTCTGCCCCTGTGGGGACAGAGACGGTCCCATCTGGCTCACCAGAATGTTTTGCGGAGATACTCAAAACTCCACAACTTTTGTGAAAGTTGTAAAGCTGGTATGTTTATTACAACACTGGACGCATGTGGGAATCGTTCCCCTCAAAATGACATGCGTACTTCTGGGAACTTCAGGTCCTTTTTTATCCCCCTCTCAAATACATGTGCATATAATTTCACAGTAAGTTCATACATATTCATTTTTACGAATTTCATGTTACATTTACTGCTAGTTCTTCTTTATCAGAAAGAATTCCTAGGTCAGGTTGACCTGCTCTCACAGCAGTCTCTCTGTCTCTCTCTATCACTCTCTGTCTCCCCCCCCACTTATCTCTGTCCTTCATTGAAGCAGTTTCTCTGAGCCTAGGTTTTGCAGTTAGGCTAAATAGCTATGTTTTCTAACCACAGACTCAACTCAAAAATGTACATTTCACCTAAATCAAAATGGATTTCTATCCTGGAAAATGCCTACTTTGCTTCAAAGGGAGGATGAGTACACTGTGCCCCTTGCACGGGATGGGAAGAGCTTGTTGCTAGCAGGTGCGGCTGTGACACCACCTCACCTCCAATCAAGGTGCAAGAAAGTAGCCTCCACCAATGGACGGTAAAAAAGAGTTGGCAGACAGACTTTGAGAAGGGCCAGGGTTAGTGATGTAACCACAGGGGTATAAAAGGCGGAGCAGCCACTTTTTAAACAAGCACATGGTAGTTTGATTCCATGCTTTCACTGGTGCAATTTTTCTTTATTCAATCTTGATGTATTTTATAATAAACCTCTGAAATTTTAAAAGTGAGCATTCTTTTTCACAAGTTAGTATTTTCTTCTAGTTACTCAAAATTATTCATATTCAGCAACTACTCCAGCAGCAAATAAACCCACAAGTTTCTCCAAGACAAATCAAAATATGACAGAACCTCCACGGAAAATATACCTGTTTTCTAGGAACTGCACAGAAAAATGTCTCCAAGTTTTCTTCACTTAAAAGCCTGGGTAAATCCAGGCTCATAATCATGATACCCAAGAATTTACTGCCAGAGTGAGCACATCAAACACCAACACACAGGGACTCAAGGACACAAACTGCACATACATCTCTCGCACCCATGCTTGGAACCATCTTCCTGCCATAATATATGTTAGAAATAATTCATGCTATGAAAGAATGTATTTTATAAAGATTGCAAAATCCAAACGAGTCTCTGACCACAAGCAGCCTGAGAGGCAGACATCTATTCAAATTCCGAAATTCCTGAAGAAGGCAGGAGAACAATCAGCAGTTAGCTCATGAATAGACACACCCAGCGCGATGATCACTGTTATCCCGAGTCATTGGAAGACGCCTAAGAGTGATCATCGCCCTGTTGAACACATCGATCAAGATAGCCGAAGTCGCCAGAAAGACGGATTTGATCAACGCTGGCTATCAACCAGGAAACGGCGATTGTCCAGCTCTGCACAGTGAAAGAACCAGCTATAAAGAGTTACAACAGGAACTTGGACTCCTTCGCCTCGGGCATAATAAACTGTATAAAATATCCCTGCAAGAAGAGGCTCTCGTGAACAAGGAGGGGTCCGATGCGATAGAGGTCGAATCCAGGTTCACCCAGCACCGATCCTGGGCACAATGCTGCCTCTTTGGCTGTGGTGGTTTTGAGGATCGTATTTTTGTCACAGAAAAAGATAAATCTTTTTGCATTTTTGATAATTTGGCTTTCGATTGATCATTTATAACACTGCTGAGCTGTGGACAAGAAGAGACCAGAATAGCCCGGGCACTCCAGCTTCACTGCAAGGCATCCGGCAGCTTTGAAGGTACAAAGCGAGCACAGGTCGGAGCCCCTCGTGTCTGGAGCGAGCCCGGAGGAGCTCCCACATGCCGCAGCCCCTCCCCAGGCACAGCTCCGGGCGCAGCCGCGGCCGCTCCGCCTGCGCGGGGCCGCTGCCGGGGCGCTGTCGCGGCTCCTCCCGTGGGGCGGAGCTGACGCGGCCCGGCGGCCCGCGGCCCCGGCCTGGCCCTGCTGCGCTCCGAGCGCGGCCCTGGAGCGGCCCGGCCGAGGCAGCGAGGGACGGGCGGCGAGGGGCCGGGGGGATGGGGCACTCCGGGAATGGGCGGACATCCCGGCAGAGGCGAGAGAGACCTGGCAGAGGGAGGAGTTAGCAGGAGAGGAGAGAGATGCTGGGAGGAGGGGGAAAACCCCAAGAGAGTGGGACAAGCCCAGGAGTAGGGGACATCACGGGAGATGGGGGGTGAGATCCCTGGGAAAGGATGGGTAGCCTTCCAAGAGGGTAGAGCTGGGGAAAGAGGAGAGAGCTGTGGGAGAGGGGGAACATTCTGGAAGAGGGAGGAATAATCGGGAGAAGGGGAGATCCAGGGAGACGAATAAAAGCACTGGCTACAGCCCAGGAAAGAGGGGAGCTTGGGACAAGGGGTAGCTCGGGACTGGGGAAAACCTGAGAGAGAAGAGGGAGAACCCAGGAGACGGGGGAGAACCTGAGAACAGGGGGGAGATCCAGAGTAGAGTGGAGAGTGTTATAAATGATCAAATCAGTAGCCAAATTTATAAAAAAAATTTAACAAAGATTTATTAGATTGATAACAAAAATAGAATTTCAAAAAACCACCGCAGCCAAGACAGCGTCAGCCCCGGATGCAGGTGCTGGGTGAACCAGGGTTCAACTGACAAAGTGACAGCATCTCCCTAGGAGTTCACCCCGAGTGCTTCCAGCAGCTAGCTTATATACAGTTTATTCTGCCTGAGGCAGGGATGACCACACGTTCCTTTGTGTCTCTTCACATGTAGAGCTGAATCCATACATGTGCAGGAACAGACAAAGACGAATCCGGAGATCCAGACGAACGTCTGAGTATCCAGGCAGAGGCTGTATTCATATGTAGTACAGTGATGCCAGTTCCTGAACACAGCAGATGTAATCATTCCAGGTGCATGTCTTGTAAGTATCTGAGACATTCCATTAATCATGGTCCAGGAAGGTCTAGATGCTATCTCCCAGGTGCAGATGCCAGGGAAATCATAGATGATGGCCCGGGACTGTCCCATTCATACGGTAACAGACCTGATATTATCTTAACGCTGTCTGGGAACTGGTTAAATGAAAATAGAACTCTGCTCCCAGCCGGAGTGGTCAAAGACATAACTTTGGATCTTCATAATATTTATACACACATATATACCTATACAGCACGAGCTATCTCTACCATATACTACAAGAGGGCCTGGGAAAGGGGGGAAAGACGTGGGAGAAAAGACCCCAGCAGCAGGAGTCCGGGAGCGGAGGCTCCTGCAGGCGAACCAGGAACCTGGAGAGCCAGAATCAGGGAGTCCTGTAACCAGGCCGAGAATGGGCGCGGGTCGGTGTGGTTCGGGAGAGCGCGGCTGCGGGGCTGGCTCCGGAGCCGGAGGCGCGTGGAAAGCGCTGCTCGGCAGCCCTGGCGGTGCTGAGAGCACAGCCCGGCCCGGGGAGGCAGCGCCACGGGCGCCGCTCAGCTTCCCAGCGAGGCCACGGCACCGCTCGGCTTGGCCGCCGTATCCGCAGCAGCTCGGAGCATCGGTCCGTGCCCGGGCCCGGGGCTCACCTGCGCCAGGTGCACCAGAGCATCGCCTCTGCCTTGACAACCCACAACGAGCAGCGCCCGGCAGGGACTGCCGATCCCCATTGGTGGCAGAGAAAAAAGAGCAAGGAATCTTCCGTGGGAGAATATAGGCAATAAGATGAGGTGTCACTGTCAAATGTGTACAGATGCACTCACAAGGATAATATTGCTCTTGGCTCAGAACATGGAAAAAAAGTGGGCAGACACAAATCAGAAGCTGGTTGCAATATCCAGGGATCAGTTATCTGAATAAAATGCTACGCAACTGCTGGAATGCTTAATGGATGACTAATTACCCCTTGCCAAGTAAGCTGGACTTGTTAGGGGCAGCACATTTCTCTCTCAAAAATTAATCTAGAGCTATGTTTAAGAAAATTTTGAAGAAAGGCTAATAGACCCACATTTTAATGCAGTTGCTGTGGGTTTGATAAATGAAATCTGCTTTAATGTCTTGATTTTCCTAAAGGTTTGTGTTTTGTTTTTTTTCACACACGCATGCATGCTAAATTTGAGAATCTAAGGTAAGGTCTTTTTATAGGGGATATGGAAGAGACAGGTCTTCAGAAGAGGAGGAATCCTCAGCCAGCCCAGCGGCCCTCGGCTGCCCTGGGCCTTTCTCTGCTCCTGGGCACACTCCAGACGGCCAATGCCTCCAGGCTGGGCTGTGCCCAGCACGGCTGCGCTTCCCCTCGGGAGCAGCCAGCTGCCCCCGGGCTCTGAGAGCGGAGGATTCGCCCGCTCCCAGGAACAGGCACCCAGGGCCCGGCTGCTGCCTCTTGCAGCTCCAAGGGCCTCCTTCCAGCCGGCCTCTGCCGGGGCTCAGCCTGCTCCGGCCTCTGCCGGGGCTCTGCTGGGGCTCCAGCCCGGCCAAGGCCGGGCCCGCTCTCACCTCCCAGGCGCTGACAGCTCTGCACCACAGGAGACCTTCCCGAGCAGCCTCTCTCATCTTTCTGCTTTCTCGCTTGAGCAAGGCTCTCCTCCAGACAAAGACATTGCACCTAGGCATCCAAATCCAAGTGGCAGGAACCCCAATGCTCTCCAGTCACAGCTGAAGGGCTGCATCTGCACAAGAAGTTTGGGCTGCCCCATTCTTCCTTTGGTTTTGCCTGCAAACGCCATTGCCCTTTCTGCTTTAAACAGAAGTACCAAAGCTGGCCAAAAACAGACCAGTGGGCCGTATTCCAAAGGCAGTGTGGCCTGGAGAGGATGAATGAAGAAGATCCTTCCCCACTTTCACACCATGCCAAAGACACCATGTCACTCTCCACTTTTAAGAAACAGCAGACAATTCAGAAGGAATTCTTGAGCTTATTTGCAGCGTGAGAAGGAAGGGAATCTTCAAGGTCAGTTGCGGTTTCAGAAACTTTATTCATTTCCAATCCTGCAGTCCATTTCCTACTCTGCAATCCTATTAGACAATCCTAATCTAACCCTAACCCTAACCTTAACCCTAATCCTAATCCTAATCCTAATCCTAATCCTAATCCTAATCCTAATCCTAATCCTAATCCTAATCCTAATCCTAATCCTAATCCTAATCCTAACCTACAATCCTACTCTAAGATGGTTGAGGAATAAATGGTCCTGATGTGATTGTCACATTCTTGTCTCCTTCCTCTTCTTCACTGAAAGAATCAGTGGCACCAGGCTGGACGCAGGCTCAGCAAACGTTACAAATGGATGCTGCCCAAAGGGAAAAAAAACAAATCAACAAAAACAATGAACCATGACTTTCCAAGCTCAGTGTTTCACAGGATTCCTCTGGCTCCTAGAAGGATGCAGCAAGAGGACCAATGGGACCATCTGCACCTCCATCTTTATGTGCAGGACTTTGCCATCACAGGCAAACCTGGCCCAGAATCCCATTCATCCATTTCTCCAGGTGTCTTCATCTTGCTGAGATTTTTGCCCTGCCAGTGCTCTAGAAATGGTGCTTTCTGTCCTTGGAGTTTCTTCTTTTCAGGAAACTCCAAAGCCTCACATTGGTCCCTGCCTTTGCAAGACAGGCCCTGTGCTAATTCCCACAGGGACAGAAAGCAGTGTCTACCTTTCCATGCCCTGCCCCTCGTGTGCTGGATGGCACCTTCCTTCCCAGCAGGGCAGGCCCAGTGGCACTGGGCCCTGCAGTTCCCTCTCTGCCACACAACCTGGCAGTAACCCTGGCGCAGTTCCCGTCTGCTTGAGCGTGCCAGGCAGCAGATGGGCTGGGACAAGTCCCTCCCAGCTGTCCCTGTTTGCGTGGCAGAAGCCTTTAAGGGTGGCCTGGGGGGCACACAGCAGGGCCCCTCAGAGGCTCACAGTGAGCCCCCCACAGCCCCTCCTGCCCACAGCCAAATCTCTGACTGCTCAGCTGGGACTGGCTTCCTTGGCTTCCTGCACCACCATTTCATGTCTCTGTACCCTGCATTGCTCTGCTTCAATTCTTTTGCCATTAGATAAAACTGAACACTCCACCAAATTAGAAAAGAGGGTGACAGAACCAGTCAGAGGACAGAGCAGCTCTCCTCTCAGGAAATGCGCAGAGATGCAGAGTTATTCAGTTTTGTGAAGAACAGGCCCCAGGGAGACTTCATTGCTATGTTCCAGTATTTCAAAGGGGATTCTCAGGAAGTAAGAGACACCTTTTTTAACAGGGTCAGTTGCAATAGGACATGGGATAGTATTTATAATATATAATGGGGATTGAGGCAGATTAGGTCTAAGGAAGATCTCGTTTACTTGGAGCATGGTGCAACCCTGGCACAGGTTGCCCTTAGAGCTGGTGGGTGCCCCATCCCTGGGCAGGGAGGGGGCAACCATTCCAGGGCAGGTGGGAAGGGGCTCTGAGCAGCCTGATTTCTGTAAAGATGTCCCTGCTCATTGCAGGACACTTGCACCAGAGGACCTCTACAGGGCCCTGCCAGCCCAGCCCAGTCTAGGATTCCTCACCGTTTTCATTTGAAGAGCAGCAAGAGTGGAGGTGAGGAGCAAGGGGGCTCATCTGATGCCTTGGAACTTGAGTGGTGGAGGAGCCCATGCCTCAGACCCTGTTTCACCTGCAGCCCCTTCACATTTTACCTGCAGCAGCTCCTTGGCAGACCAGCGCCGCGCCTCGTCTCTCTGCAGGCAGCAGCTCAGGAAGTCACGCAGGCAAGGTGAAAACAGGTTGGGCTGCCACAGCTTTTGTCTTCCTCCTGTGGCTATCAGGAGTTGAGGCTGGGGAAAAAGGAGACACCAGGCTCCACCTGCTTCTTTCCCATCTGTCACTGCTCTCCCAGATCCCATTGATTAAGCCCCACTCTGCAGTGGCACTTTCTGCCCTGGCAGAGACCCAGAGATGACTTTCCTTTACCAACCAAAAACCCAAACCCCGATGCAGCCACAGCCTTTCCAACATGCCACAGATCTTGCCTTGGCAGCTGATTTCATTGACTGACCTAGTTAGCGGAACTACATCACCACAAGCATATTTCCTTCCCTGAGGATTCACAGCAGCTTGAGAAGCTTTTTGGGAGAAGGACTTTGCTATACTAACTCTACTATATCCAAGGGTTAGTACATGCAAAGTATCTCTGCAGTGCTTCTTGGGCCCTTAAGCACAGCTGCCATGAAACAAAATTAATCAAGCTTTTTTGCTTTGTTCTTGAAAAAATGGGAATTGAAAGGAAAGAAAGGAAATCCACCAGGTATTCCTCAGGTACGGAAACAAACATTTGGAATCTCATCTTCAACACAGACACATTAACATGCATGCACAAATGTCCTGGGATGAAAATGCCTGCCTGGACACACAGGAGCCACCTGCAGCTCTGTCTCTCAGCAGTCTGAAAATTTCAGCTTTCCTTCCATGGAAAAGAAAAACTTTTCATGGTCAAATCAGAAGGAGAGGTTCCATCCCTACGGTCACCCTCTACTCATTTGACTACTCAAGTCAATGCATGAATGGTAGGCCCATCCCAGAAAGTGCCAGGAAACAAATGGGAGGTTTTGGCAGGCTCTCCACATCACCAGGCTCTGGCTTGGTGACGTGCAGAATGTGCCTTGGGCTAGGAGAGAAACACGGTCACTGAGTATTTCAGCAGCACTGCACAAGAAGCAGAAGAGACTCTGTGGCCTTTACACCCTCATGCCCCGGTTTCAGGCATGTTTCCCAGTGAGAAGAAACTGCACAGGGGGTTAAGTTCCTCTCTACAAACCAGTGCCTTAGCAACTTTCTTGTGTTTGGGCTTCTTTCCTTCATTTCTGGAAATGTAACACCAGTTCTGAGAGGCTTGCCTTGTGCTTTTAGGGGCATCTTCACAGACAGACAAGTGGGAACAACTTGAAAGCCCAAGCAAATGTTGCCTGAGAAGAGCTGGACAGTGTTTGCCTGTGGTGAGGCTTGAGCTGTCTGGCAATCCCCTTCCATGATGTGCAGAAACATCCAGCTGCTGCCCAGAGCTCAGTCCCTCTGGGCACGCAGGCCTCTGGAAACACCTGACGATTGCAGCCTTTCTCCTGCTCAAGAGCATCTAACCTAAGCTGAGCTGCAGTTTCTTCAGCAAGGCCAAGGATGCTCACTTCCATGCAGCTGACAGTGTTCATGGAGCTCAGCAGGTCTTTCTGATACTCCTCAGGCAAAGGAATTACAGTGTAGGTTGGCAAGACGTCGGCTGATCATTATCCAGTGTGGTTCATGTGGAACCAAGGCCTAACATGCTGACAAGTCAGAGGGAGAGAGCTCATTCTGCTTTTGCAAGATGGAATTTAGAAACATAAGACACCGACTTGGAACTATTCAGACCTCAACTTGCAGAACCCATCTCAAATAGACAAAAAGAACAATGGCAAGAGGCCTTGGAGTCTCCATAAAAATGCCCAGCACTGTAATGATAACTCTGTGCTCGTGGCACTGAAATAGATGGGGACCAAAGAGACTTTGCTAATCTCCTCTTTAACCCAAAGGAGAATTTCAAAGCTGCAAATGGCAATGCACTCCCCTTGTGTACAAATAATTTATGCAGCTTTCTTTCCTTTTCCCACATCACCAGAGGTGACAAAGAGGGTTTTATCCTGTCTCTCAGCTGTGCTCAGCCACTGGCCGTGGTGGGGAGCTGGAGTCCTCCCTGTCATGAGAACTGTGCAGGCCAGGGATGGCCCTGCTCCTGCGGTAAAGAAGCACAGCCCCGGTGTCAACTGCCCACGCTGCATCCCAGCCCAGGCACCTGGCTGCAAGCTCATCCACTTGTTAAAGTACCAAGAAACAGCCAAGAGTTTGGCAAACAATTCGAACTGCAGTCGGAGAAAAACACATCCTAAACTTATCCAGGCCACCCACACACATGACTGAACAATGTACAGTTGAAAACCTGAAAGTTTATAAGACCCACAGGATTTGGAAAAGATGCTACAGAATGGAAGAGAAGAGCTGTGTTTAAGAAATGAAAAAGCAAGCAGAACTGCTTGGGCATTGCTTTGGTAGTACATTTTTTTCTCTTTTTCTTTTCTGTTTGCTTTTTCTTTTTTCTTTGCTTTTCTTTTTCCTTTTTTCTTATGTTTTCTATAAAATCAAAACTGGGAAGTTCTAACCTCCATTTCTCAGGATATTTATCCCATGTCTACCCTCTCCACTGAAAAATTCTTGTCCTTCAGAAACAGAGTTCCAACATTGTTCAAAAAACAAGGAAGAAATGTCAGGCATGGCTGGAGGCCAAAATGGCAGGTTTCTGAACTGCTTAGGTTTCTGAACTGCCACTTCCCTTTCTGATACAACCAAAGCTACAGCAGATGCTGATGTGTTGCAGGGACATTTTTAGAAGGGGAGCTTGGTGGAAGCGGTGCCAGCAGATGGCAATGGGATTTTGTCCAATGGCACACAGAACATGGGACAGGTGAGAAAGACAGTGGGATCAGTGAGTATTTGCACCTTACCAAGACAGGAGTTGCATTCCAGTGAGGAACTTCTCGTTCCACCATTTCGATGCCCACGATTCCCAAAGACCAGATGTCCACTTTGGGGCCATATGCTTGACCTGTCACCACTTCAGGCGCCAGCCACCCAGGAGTGCCGGCCACGGAGCTCCGTCTGCCCTGCTCAG
This sequence comes from Camarhynchus parvulus, assembly GCF_901933205.1. Lineage (NCBI taxonomy): Eukaryota > Metazoa > Chordata > Aves > Passeriformes > Thraupidae > Camarhynchus > Camarhynchus parvulus. Next base: position 22,079 of record NW_022147847.1, read on the forward strand.
GGGCGAGCTGAGCACAGAGGCCAAAGTCAGCTGTGGAGAAAACAACAAACCATGATAGCCAGCTCCAATTAGGAAACCAAGCAAAAGAATTCCCCACTCTCAGGCTAAGAATGTGCTCTTGAATCTCCCGGAGAACTGTCCATGCCGGATTTCCTTGGGGCTTTAGCCAAGGGAGTATGGAATTGGCCACTTCCAAATAAACCCAGGTTTTTTAAAGCTGCTCACAGCAGTGGACTTTATTCTCCTGAAGCTTTAGATTGTAGCTCCCTCTGTCTGGAAGGGACACACACTGAGCAACGCCACTCTTGACTGCTTGTGGCTCCTTATACCTCTGTGCACGTTGCAACTGTGCCTTCAGCTCGCAGCAGGAGTCCCTGCACTGCCACCAGCACCATTTCTGGGGAGCTGGCAGTCACTCCAAGCAGCCCCACACCCACATCCCTGGAACGCTGCACCTGACCAAGAATATACTGACCCAGCTTGACAGAGCCGTCGGTTCTGAGAAGGATGTTGCAGCTCTTCAGATCTCGGTGGATCACGTCGTTCAAGTGAAGAAAATCCAGTCCTTGCAGGCACTGAGCGAGAAAACAGAAACAGGAGGGCAAAAATGGGTGATGTGATTTCATCACACAAGAAAGGAAAGAAAGAATCTAAAAGATTCCCTCTCCAGGGGAATGGGGAGTAAGGGCAGAACAGTAATGGCCACTGAGAGGAAGAGCTTGCTGCTCCAACACTTGCAGAGCAGGACCTTTCTGAGGAAAGGCACGTCAGCTTTTGAAAGAGCAACAGCACCTGCTGTTGTAGGCTGTCCCCTGCAAAGCAGCCAGCATGACTCCTGCTGCAGTGGACGTGCTTTTTCCATGCAGAGGACAAAGGAGGGGTTTTGTCAAGAAAGGAAAAGTCCCTCCCTTTGGTGTGAAGCAGATCACTTTTGGGTGGGAGGCTGCATGACAAAGATTTTCTTGCTGGCCTCAGCACAGGCTTGGAAGTATCACACCAGTCACTTTCTGGAAGCAAAGAGCATTTTGGCTGCACTACTATCCTTTTCAGCTGAGGGCTGTGGGAAATGAGCCTTTTTTCTTTGTTGATCATTTCAAATCCTGCCACCAGCACCTTTGCTTTCACAGGCAAGGAATGCAGTGAAGACAGACTCCAGGCAAACATTTAGAGAGGCAAGGTGGAGAACAGCAAATCCAAATACAAGACTAAGAGCGAGAATACAACAGCAGCAGATAAGAGTACTGGCACTGAGTACAGGGAGTGCAGGGGCACTGGCAGGCCTTTCACTTGAGATGCTTTTGCTTGCCCCTAGCATAGCAGCAACACAGAAACAAGGCTTGGCACAGGAAATCACTCCAGGTGTGAGCCCCTGTTTCCCAGACAGTCCTGCCCAAGCCCTTGGAAACACAGATGGGATTGCTGACCTCCCGACTGATGGCTGCCATCTCATCTTCACACAGGTAGGTCTGGCTGATGACATCGCTCAGAGTGCCCCCGTCCATGTACTCCATAACCAGCCACAGGTCCTCACCCACAAGGCAGCTGAAAGAAGGAAACAAGGGCGTGGAGATGAATGTCCATGGCTAGGTTGCTGTTTGCAAAAGACGGGTTGATTCTTCTTTTCAGGTTCCTTTGAGACAAAGACAAAAGAAAGGAATAGACATTCCCTCTTGGCTGTGCATTGTTTGCCATCTGTGCAGTCTCAAGGAGAAAGGCACAGCTGTGAAAAAGGAGATGTCTTAGATGGGCAGCAAGCAAAAAGTGCAGTTTAGTAACAGCCCAGAGAAAAAACCTGTCACGCATGGTGTTTCTGGAAAAAAGCACCTGGTCTTCCTGGCATGCATAGCAATGGAAAACAGTGGCAACAATCCAAGGGAAATCCTTTTTCGTTTACCTGGACGTAAGAAAACACTTGAAGAAAATCAAGCTCCCAAACAAAGTGGTGGCTGAGAATACAGAGAGAATTGATTTAGTAAGACATGACTTGTCTGGGTTTTTGAACAATTTTCAAATACCATGTGCCAGCGAAGACTCGTGCAGACAAAATGCAATCTCTTCCCATCCGCTGGAGATGAAAAGAGCAATAATAATTAGCCAAGAATTACAGCTCTATTTTCTGCCAGTGACCAAAGTGGGTTTTTACTTTGCATGTTTGCAATATGTGAACAAACATTCATGGGAGAAAAGCACAACTCACCTGTCTAAACAGTTGACCAGGTTGGGATTCCCATTCACCTTCATGATCGTGAGTTCACTGACTTTTAGTTCCTTCTCCCTCAGTCCTTTAAGATGTATTTTCTTTATGGCCACCTAAAAGGACATTGAAAATCAGTAACTTGAGAGGTTGGTGGCACGAGACCACAAGGCACATGGAGCAAGTGATTTTGCAATGACACAGCTGAGCTGTGCCAAACTGCCTTGTGATTAGGCACTGCAGTAATTAGGAAGTGACATTCCAACAGCCCATTTCTCTACTCCCTTGGGGGCCAGTTCCAGGACATGTGGGGCCACTGACATTTTGCCTGGACCATTTGGTAAGAGCGGTGTCTCAGTTATCACCCACACACCTCTGACCGCACTCTCTGCTGCTTTGTTTGGAACTCAGAAGAAGTAATCCATGCCTGAATACTCTGTGGATACATCTTGGGCTATGGGCAGGGCTTAGGGCTTTTAGGGACGCCTTGCAGATCTCTCCCTAGGTGCAGTTCCCAAGTGCAGCACTGCAGGTGGCTAAGGAACTAGCAGTAACTTTCAGATGGCTTTGCTGGCAGCCAGAAATGAGAATTCAGCACTCTGAAGCTGTAGCCCCAAAGAGCAGTGAGGTGCTCGAAGGCACCACCTTTGTTTTAGCCATGGAGAGCGAGGGAGCGCGTCCTTCTCTGAGAGGAACCGCTGCCCTCCGTGCCTTCCTTGCGGCAGCTGAGGAGGACAAAGTGCCAAATGTATTTTGCAGGCTGGCACCAGTCTGTGCTTCTTGTGCCTTTTCAGCACAGCTCTGCCCAAAGCTCCAGCCACAGCTCACAGCAGAGGGGAAAGCCCTGGAGTGCAGCAGAGTCTGCAGGGGCTGTTGACATTTACCTCTCCTCCTGTGGCAGTGTCGAGTGCTTTACAAACATCTCCAAAAGTCCTAGAAACAAAAGAGCAGCAAAGAAAGGAGAAGCCATTTAGATCTTGCAGTGAAAGCCAGCCCACACAGGAGATCTCTGCTGTAAATGCCTAAGGCCTGCAGAACACTGGAAACATGGAGATGTCTTTGACAATGCCTTCTGAGCACACTTAGAAATTCTGATCAGCACTGACAATCTAAGCCCAGAGCCTGAACACATTTGCAGCTTGTCTGACTTCACACTTGATGCCCATTCCACCAGCAAAACACCCGCTGCATGGTTTTGGAAAATCAACATTGCTTGGACTCACCCACTGCCAATAGTTTCCAGTTCAATGTATTTTAGAAGAGGATTTTCCATCTTCACCATTCTCCCTGAGGGAAACAAAATGCAAGATGCTGACTTGAAAGCAGAGATCCCACCTTCCAGGAGATACAAAAGGCAGCCCCACTGTCTGGGGCTCTGAGCCCTCCCTTTGTGGACAGCTGGCTAACAACAACAGCAACAGGAACTGGAACAACGAGAAAAGAACAGCAGGTCCACAGCACAAGTGGCTGGCACAGAGACTGATTGCTAGCATCCTTTGAAGTGAGAGACCTCTTGACAGCAGACACACAGGGAAGCGCAGGGAGATCCATTCAGAGGAGACTGAGACCAGAAGAGAATACCTAGCAAGGCAAGGAAGTTTGTCACCTAGAAACATTAAGGAGAGCTGGAACTAACAGTGCCTTTGTTTTCTTGGGAATAAAGACGGTGAGATTTACAAAGGGTTTCCTACTTGCTAAGATTCAATGCACCTGGACATCTAGAATCAATTCCTCTGAACAGATGCCAAGTTCAGAACAGGAGGAATATTGCCAAGTGTTCCCATCTTTTCCACCTTGCAGCAGTTTGCCAGAAGAATGCCTCTGCGTTTGTAAACCAGAGCAGCTCATGCTAGAACCAATCCCAAGGGGGCTTTCAGCATCAGGACCCTGACCCTTTATGAGCAGGCTGAGCTCAAAGACGCCCTTGCCCGTGCCCCGCGTGAAGAACCACGCCGCTTCTCTTCACCCTGACAGCGCGGATCAGTCGCTCCCATTGCACTCGCCCTCTCGGCACCGCACGCGTCCCCATCTCCCCAGCTGGGCACGGCGGGCGTGGGCACAGAGGACAGCAGTGCTCCTCAGGCGCCCCTGGGACACAGAGAGCTGCCCAGAGGAGATGCTGACCCTCTGGTGAGTCCAGGCCGTGCGACGCAGCAGCCGGCCCAGAGCAGGGGCTGCTGCCTCAGGCAGCTCCGCGCTGCAGCAGCCGCGCAGCAGCGGGACCCTCCCAGCTAAGGAAGGCTCCAGCCTCTGCAGTCCCACCAGCCCTCAGGGGCAGGGCAGCCACCACAACAAGGCTGCCAAAGCCCAAGCATGAGCACTGACAGCCACTGATGGGAAGAAGCCACAGCCAGCCTGAGCCCTTACAAGCTGTTGCCCCCATTCAGGACACAACAGCATGGGCTTTGAGATCAGCCACACCGAGGCGCAGATCAGTGCCCTTTTTGGCCCAACAGGTGATGGTAGACACAGAATCCACTGGGCTCTCTTCTCAGCCCTACCAGGTCTTATCTGATAGCACAGCACTGGCAGCTGATAAGAAGCAGATTCATTGGCTTGTGCTGCAGAATCACAAAGGGCTTGATGTGTTCTCCTAGAGACTGATCTCAGCAGGGCTTCTGCCAGTGGCTAGGACTCAAGCAGTCACAGCCTTCTGCTGATGCAGGAACAATCCCTGCTTCTGCCTTCGGCAGAGAGGGAAGGCCAGGCAAACTCCAGCCAGTCTAAGCTGCCCTCAGAGGCAGCAGGAACACCCAGAGCTCTCTCTTGCTGCCTCGGAGCAATGCCAGCACGTCTGTGAGGCTAAACTGAGGAGAACCCTTTGGTACAGCTGTGCTGACACGTGCACACAATACACTGTCCCTCAGATAAGAAAGATGCCAGACGTACTCTGTTGCTCCAGGGAGTCACCCGCGACCTCCTGTTGCTGAGCAGCAGCTGGGTCAGCACGGGAGGTGAACCAAGTGCTCAGGCTCCACTTCTTCAGCTGCGGAGCAAAGGCTCCTTGGGACGGCACTGCTGCTGCTGCAGCAGCTTCAGTGTCAGAGTCGGTGTAGATCTGAGACAAGAAATGAGTTGATGTCAGGAAGGTGTGGCACAGATTGCCCTGAAATGCAAGAGAGATTGCCATTTGAAATGCAAGCCCTTAGGAAGCTGCTGTCAGCCACATGCAGAGCTCTTCAACTGGATTGCTTTGCATGGCCACTTGTGAAACCAAATGGTCAAAACAAAGGGCTGGTTTTACTGGAGTTCATAGCCAGTTTCTTGTTCTAAAGGATGACTGCAGCAACGACCGCTCCACTGCCTGCCAAGGACTCCTTTCCCCCTCTTAGGTCTGCAGATACATTTGCAGCTCCTCATTCTAATGTTCTACCTCCTGCCATGAAATTCTCTTTCTCTGCACCTTCCTCAGGACGTGCTTCTCCTGCAGCATCTCTGGATGGAACAGTTCCTGGGCCTCATGCCAGCCTCGGGGCTCTTGGTTGCCCGTCATTTGCTGGAACTCTGTGCAGGCTGCCAGGTAGGATGGCGACACTTCCACCTCAAGTCAAACAGAACAGAGCAGTCAGAGACTACAGCTTGTCCCCGTCAGCCAGGAGTCATCGACTGGGAAGAAAGTAAAGAAAAGGACAGGAGCAGATTCACAAGGCATACAGACAGCTTGTAGCTCGTATTCCAAATCTGTGTGAGTGACCATGTTCACCTGCAAAAACCCCTCAAGAAACAAGGGCACCTGGAAGACGCCAGCAGGAGTTCATTGGGATGACTGCTGGCTAAATGGCCAAAGGAGCAATGCCACTGTCTGGAGCATCAGCTGAGATTCAGCAGAGCAGGAAGTGTCCTTCAGAGCAGCTCTGATCGAGGCCTCATCAGGATGGCACTCAGAGGCATCACCCACCCCCCTGCTGCTCTGCACTGCAAAGGCAAGGAGGGCAGAAACCACCCCTTGGGTGACTGCAGTGGCTGTTGCTATTTCACTCACTTGCTTTTCTAGAGCCTTTTCTTCCTGAAGGAGGCAATTCATTTTCTCTTTGATGATTTTAATGTTTTCATCTGGCCTCTTCTCCCTTGCCTTGATTCTGGCCTCAGTTTCCTGCAGCTGTGCCTGCATCTGTTCGTCAATGTTCTGTAAACAACAACAGAAAGGACTCTCTTTCATGAGTGCAGTGGCTGCCATTCCTTCATTCACCCCTTTTTGTTGATTGCCCCTCTGCATAGGGAGATTCTTCTCCTCTTGGATGTCTTCACTCCTCCTCTTCGCTGCCATGCTGTCACTCTGAGCTTCAGGCAGCTCTGCTTGTGGCTCTGCCTTGATGTTCTGGACACACCAATGCAGAGGAAGAGACTGAGAGCTGCCACCAAGCTCAGCTTTTCCCTCTTTTAGCCTCAAAATCACATTTATTCAGCCCCTTCTTTCTGCTTCCCTCCCCAGCTCTGCTTCCACTGTAACCATCCTGTCCCGGTGCTGATCTCTGCAGATTCCAAGGCTCTGTCCTTTCAGCGCCTGTGGGACTTCCTGGCCTCCTCAGTCCCAAGAGCTCTGGTTTGTGCCCCTGCCCTTCCCTCTGTCACCTGGCCAGTCAGGCTCACCTGGCCATTCTCCTGTGGCTCTTCCACCTGCTGCCTGAGCTGCTCTTCCTGCTCTCGGGCAGGGAACAGCTCTCCCTGAGTCTGGCATGGCATCTCAGATAAGGCAGTCTGCTCCTGCTCTCTCTCTAGAAGCACCTGCACAGCAAGCAAGAGAAGATGGGTTTCAGCTTCCCATACGACCTTTGTGGGCCAAGACTCAAGACACTGCTGGGCTCACACGTTCCCAAAGCACTGTGCTGCTGCTCTCCTGGCTCGTTCTCTGCCCGTGGGGAGGCACAGATTCCAAAGTGACCCTGGCCCTGCAATCAGGGGCCATCTGGGACTGAAGCTCCAGCAGCCTCTCAGGCAGCTGACAGGGAAGGTGTGGCATTTCTCAGGGCTCTGCTGAGAGCCTCCCTCTGCTTCTGCCGTGTCCTGTTTGTCTTTCAGTAGTGACTGACAGCCCAGCCTGTCCCACAGCTCCATCCTGGCCCTGCAGGTGGCTTCCTGGCTGAGCTCACTCCTTGTGAGAGACACTGCTGGAGTTCACCTTCTCTTCAGGCCTGCACCAGCATTCCTCCTTCCTGACATCTACACTCTTGTTAGAAAACCGGCTCATTCAGGAGATGAGGATGCATGCAAAGATCTCTGATGGAAGTCACAGAACCTCTATGGCCATCTCAGTCTATGGAGGAGGACCAAGGTGTTTCTTCTCCCTCTTTTGTCAACTGACAATTCTGAGCAGCAGGAACAGAGTTTCTCCTAAGGCCCCATTAACGAATGCACTTACACAGCCCTGGGGATGCCAGGGAAGGAAACCATGTGTCATGGAATGCACGGATGAGCAAAGTCTCCAGACCCCAACTACAGCATGGGATAGTTCAAATCCCTTAGGACATGCAAAAATTTAAAGGATCAAAAGAAGGCTTCAGGTCAGAAAAGGCTGGAGTAGGAAAACATGAGGGGAAAAAACAACCATCTCTGGAGGGGGAAACATCTCTGCCTGCTCAGGATCACTCCATGGAACTTGTCTCTACTCCTCTCCTGAAGGGATGCCTTTAGGTGAGCTTTGCATCTTACACTGCTTTGGAGCAGAGCCAGGAAGATTCAAATAGACAATAGATAGACAGATCTCACTTTTATAATCTCTCTTTCCTGTACTGTGGTATTTCCATTCTTTGAACAGAGAGAGATAGAATTCTCTCTCCTAGGTTTTCTTTAAGGGAAGGTAGTGAGAAACTTCGAGAAGAAGAGAAAACAATTATTATCTCTACTTGCTGTTCTTGTTGTTTAGCACATGTAGAATGTGTTATAGTGATTGTTTACTGAAAGTGATTTGTTAATTGGATTTTAGTGATAGTTGTTTCACTTGATTAGCTAATTAGATAAAAGCTGTGTCATGGCTGTCTGGAGACAGTCACCAGTTTTTCTTTAGTAGCTTTTTAGTATAGTATCTCTTTAGGATAGTTTTAATATAGTACTAGTGTAATGGAACATAGCTTAATAAAGCATTTGTTTAACCTTCTAAATCATAGAGTCAAAGCACATGATTTGCCACGTGGGGGTCACCCTGAATCAATGCCGTCCTTTCTGTCGCTACACACATCAACACTCGGCAGCAGTGCCCCGATCAGCAGCGATGCTGAACTTGCTCTCCTGTTGCTTCAGTAACCCACACTCTTGGGGAATCTGGAGCGCGTGGGTCCTTACGGAATGCAATCAGAGCCAGAGCATTGCACTGGGAACTGCACTCCTTGTGCATCTGTGCTCGGGCAAGTTCTTCTCTTGCACTCGACCACACGGATGGTGCTAAAGTGGCTGGAATCAGAAATGCAGCCCAGCCCCTCCCAGCTCCTGTGATCTCTGAGGACCAGCTGGAATGCAAGGGCATCGATTTCCTGCTCAGTTCCAAACACAACACACACTGATTCCCTGGGCTGCCAAAAGACATGGGAGCCCTTAACCTGAAAGTGATGTGTTTCTGCCAGTGTTGGAAAAGGGCAGGAAAGATTGAGAAAAAGCTCCCTTGCTCCCTGGAGAAGGAGAAATTACACAAGGCTTCTGCTTCTAGCAAACAAACAAGCAAATAAACCAACAAATTAGGAAAGTGTTACCTACTCCAGTGTCTAAAGCACTTGGATGCAGCGAAGGGATGTTTGGCAGGGAAACAGCCCTTGTGCTGAGCATTGGATCTATGGATCTAAGGCAGGGATCTATGGAAGTCTGCCTGAAGGTCCCTCAGGAGCCCCCCATGGTCCAGGCTAAATCTCCCTCAGCACCTCCTCACTGGCCTTGTGCTGCACCCCCTTGCCCAGCTGCCCTGTCCTTCTGTGCACACGCTGCAGCCCCTCAGTGACTTTCTGCTTCCCAGGGCCCACAAGTGCACCCAGCACTCCAGCTGTGGCCGCAGCGCTGCCCAGCACAGGGCCACGCTCCCTGCCCTGCTCCTGCTGCCCCACTGCTGCTGACACAGGCCAGCGTGCCCTTGGCCTTCCTGGCCCCCTGGCCACACGCTGCCTCATCTGCAGCGGCTCAAGGCCGCCAGCCCTGCGTCCTTTTGGCCCACGCAGCTCCCCAGCCACAAAGGTGCCCATTTCACTTCACACACAGCAGGCACCACTGCAAGGTGGGCATCCTGGTTTTAGCATTACAAGACAGCAGTCAAGGACGTGCAGCTTTGCTCCCGCTCTAGGCTCCAATGCAGTTTTCAAATGCACTTTTCAAAGCAGACTACACAATAGAAAGTATCAACAGACGCATGCAGCGTCTGGTTTTTGCCTCAGAAGAAGAGTTCAGAACTACTCCCTTTGTTTCTTTTGCCACACTAGACAAGAATGGCCCCCCACAGCTTCATGGACAACACAGTCATCTCCTTGCAGCTTATCAAAGACCAAGAAACAGGCAGACTCAGAGCACCTATCTGCTCTGCTACTGCCTGCTCTGCCTGAAGAGGCAAAAGAGCAACCTGGCAACAAAAGCACCAAAATCCCTGACTTCAAGCAGCAGCTCTACATCCCCAGTGTGTCTCTGAAATACTCCCAAGTAAGCACACCCAAGAAGTTGGTGGCGACAGAGCACCACAAAGAGCTCGTGTGGTCACATCAACATTTTTTTCTGCCTGCAGCTCCTTGGCCAGTCTGTGCAGGGGGACAGCTCTCTCCACGCCACAGTGTCCCCTGTGTGTCCAACAAGGCTGAGCACAGTGTCTTTGACATGCTCCCTGCCTTGGCAACAGGGAGCCTTCATGCTTCAGGCTGGCCCCTATCAAAATGCCAGCAAGCTGGTGCCCAAACATGACAGAGCAAAGCCCATTGTGCAGCTGCCACAGGCTGGGGGCAATCACTAGCTCCTGGCAGGACTCCAGCACTCAGCATCCTCAGCCAGCAACAGCAAGTGCTGCCTGCTCAGAAACTTGCAGCTCTGCCTTGCACTAAAGACAGCAGCACACACAGCTGGCACTTACTGGCTCAGAATGTTCAGGCTGTGCTGTGACCACAGCTGGAGCCTGGCGCTCATCCACCTCATTTGCCTCCTCTGCGGCCTCCTCTCCATGAGCACAGGGAGCCAGAGGAGAGACTGCTGCTGGTTCTGTGATCTGTGGACAGACAGCAGTGTGAGGGACAGAACGTTACCCATCATTTATAACCTTCTTTCTATTCAGCACTTGATTCTATGCAGCTCTATTTCTACAACCAGCTGTACTAAGGACAAATCAGCAACTTTGATAACAATGGGATTCTAAGTCACTGCGACTCAATTTAAATGGGCTAATTCTACAGAATTGCTAAGGGTTCTGAATTAGACATTACGCCCTGGCTACTATCAAGAAGCAACATTCTCTCTGCAACATGAGCCTTTCATTCCTTGAAAGTTCTGAAATGGAAAATTAGGAAATAGCCAGCCATGCCTTTGTTATTGCTGCTGCAGACATGGAAATGGATTTTCTTTCAGCCCACCCAGCTGGCCCTCTACACTCTACTGCCACAGGCCAAGCTCACAGCTTGCTCTGCAATTCTTAAGCACCAGGAACATGAAATGTTCCTTTCTCACTCACCTCAGGATCAGCACCTCTGAACACACGGATCATGTGATCTGCAGTGGGCAAGGGAAAATGAACAAGTGCTGTGAGAAAACTGCCTGGGCTGCTGAATCCCTCAGAAGAGAAGAAGTCAACCCAAGCAGAGAGTATTTTTCTTTATCAACATCCCTCCACGTGACATAGTTCTTTCACACAGCCAGCAAGAGATCAGGACAATAATCTTGGTTGTGCCTACACTTGGGCCTGTTTAGCCAGTCAATGAATACAAACATGATCAAGAAAATGCAAGTTGTTCTTCAACACTCAGTGCTTCTGTTCTGTCCAACAGATAAAGCTGCTTTTGTTCTCTTGTCTTTCAGGTACTTTTTAAAGAAAAAAGAAGTTGCATGCACTAATTCCCATTAAGCTGCTAAAAACAACTAATGGGATTAGTTGCTGAAAACAACTTCATGGGCAGTCACCCAGAAAAGCTTCCCCAAAATCCCCCTGAGCTGTGGCAGGTCTATTGTGAAACAGCACAGCAGCAGCTCCAGGGCTCAGGAGCAGACACTCACTGCTTTGGCCTTTGCACTTCACTGCAGAGGCAATCACTATTTTAGCACTCAGTCAAGGGTCAAAATAGACAGTCAGATCCTTTCATGACAAAATTTAGAATAAAAGCAGCTTTCCCTCAGGTCTGGGGAGAACTCCAAAGTCTTTAGAAGGCCTTCTGAGAAGGCCTCCCAGTCTGCATTTTGGAAGTTGTCCTGCTTGATCCAGCAAAGTGAGGAAATGACAGACTCTGCTGCCACAGACTCTCCCGTGGAGGGCACGGAAGCCCTGCAGGTTCCCTTGCAAACGCTGCCCCTGTGGCTGCAGACACCCCCTTTGTAGCTGAACGCCTTGACAGGAGCTTTCCCAAACCACTGGCATCCTAATGCTCTTTCTCTTTCCAAATCAACTCAGTCACTGAGAAAGAGCAGGAAGACATGCAAAAGCCAGGTTAGGTTACACCCCAACCTAAATAGAGTTGAAACCTCTACTTACCTGCCAGGCCAGTAAAGAAATAGCCGAAATACACAGTGCCATACACAGTGCAAACTGCAGCAGCGAGTTGCTCAATCATTGTGGCACTGCTGTTCACGTTTACTCCGACACCAGAAAAGCCAAGACTCCTGTCAGTGTGCAGCTCCACGCTGACAGACGCCACAATCAGGAGGATGCTCCTGATCTCAGCAAGCCCTAGGGCTGCTCTGGCACTGAGGCCTTCCGTGCAACAAGGCAACCTTCTGATGTCACCACGACCATGTGGCAACCGTGCCCTGATATCACAAAGCAAAGTATGACAAAGCAAAGCATCACAAAGCATGTTAGTCTGTGCATTTCTGCCAAGCAATAACCAACCTTCCCTACAGCAAACACCAAATGGCCTCGGAAGTTCTCCTCTGACACAAAGCAGCACAAACTCCCCCCATGGGCCAAAGCCTCTTGTTCAAGGGATCCAAGAGGAACTCCAAGAGTGCCCCAAGCACCTAGAGCCTGTACCCACACTGAGCCCTCAGATGGGACCCAAGCAAAGGAAATCAGACCAAGAAAATGGCCCAAAGCATTGTACAGAACCAGGAGAGAAAGCACTGTTGGCATAGCAGCTGAAGTAATTCCTAACAAATCACCCCATAGACCTGCATGTTTATTGGATGTTCCCAGGGCTGCTCTGTATGTCCATCTCTTCCTCTGCTCTGCCTTTGCAAGCAGTCAAACTGGCAGCATCTGCCCGCCAGCAGCAGCTGCTCCAGGCTGGGAACGCGCCTGGCGGTGCTGATTTCCAGAGGCTTCTGTGTGCCAGGGGAAGCCAAGGCAGGAGCGGGTTGAACGGTGCTGGCGCTGCTGCTGCTGCTCTGTGCCACAGAGCCCCGGCTGGGCAGGGCACGGTGCCCACTGCGCTGCGGGCTCCTTCTCCTGCCACAGCTGGGCACACCTGGCAACAAGGCACGACAACTTGTGGGCAAACCAAGGGGTTTCTGGGGCTGCACTGCTCTGCACACACCCAGGTCACCTGCAGCACAGAACCTTGGTCCCCCAAAAGGTAAACAAGATGGAAACAGCTGGAAAAGATTTCATTTCAACCATTCTTTATGCTTCAACAGAAATGACCCAAATGAAAGTTCCCGAGCAGGGCCTGATCCACACTGCCAGCTCAGTGTGAGAAAAGAGGCATTGCTTTTTTTCAGTGCTGGCTGCGTGGGGAATCACTTCCCTGAAACATGCACACCCACGTGTTAGTATCCATGGAACTAAGACATTCCAGTCATTGCTTTTATTCATTACTTTGCTCCAACTCACAGGCTAAACATTCTCACAAAGTATTTGACATGTTTAAATCACTTCTCCAAAATTACTGACATTTAGAGTAGGGGTCTCTTGAGGGTCTCTGGTGAACATCCCATGTGGTGAACATCCCATTCCTCCAATTCTCCTTCCGTGGTTAAGAGCCTTCTTCTCCTTGAATGCATTGCAGCTGCCTCCTCAGCAGGCCCACTGTCTTTATTCTCAAGGCTAAGATATCCACGTGCACACATTTACCACTGGTGTGAGGGAAGGTACGACCAAGCACTGCCTGTTAAAGCTTAACAAATTCACCATTTGTTGCAGGTCAACACTTCCCCAACATCTCTCGTTCCTTCTCTGGCAATCAAACACAAGCATTTGGTGATGGCTGAGCCCAAGGCCGCCTGCAACCCTCCTGTCACCCACCAGCCCTTCTCTCTTCACAAGCAGCAGGTCCAGCAGTGCCTTCCCTCACTGGCTCAGTCCCCAGCTGTGTCACAAGTTCTCTGTCACACCCTCAGGAACATCCTGCACTGTTTGCCCTCCGCTGCACTCTGCTGCCAGCAGACATCCCCACCCTGTTCCACAGCCCTTGCAGAACCCTGCACCTACTATCCACGGGCACCCGGCAAGGGGAGGCAGGCACGGAAGAGATGCACCAGCTGCACTGGGCAGGAACCAAAACCCTCTCACGGCACAGCTGCTGGCCTGCATCTGGCACAGCTCTGGCTGCCCCACTCCTCGTGGGCTTTTGGCTGGAAATGCAATTGCACCTTTCTGCCTCATGTAGAAATACCAGGGCTGCACAAACAACGGCCAGCGGGCCACATCCCAAAGGCACTGCAGCATGGAGTTGAGAAGGAAGAAGACCCTTCCCCAATTCCTAACCATACCAAAACCACCAGAATTGGGACTTTTAATCTTCCAAATGTAGAGTTTATTCACAGGGTGACAAGGGAATCTTCCAATGGAGTTGAAGTTTGGTAGAGTTTTTATTCTGAGTCCTGCTCAGACTGTTGATTTGAAAATTTATTTTAAACTATTTTTTTAAAGGCTGTGCAGTCATATGCATTTGCTCTAATACCAAAATGGCCAGATGAAATGTACTGGCATTTGAATGACATCCAAACTGATTAGTCTGTAAAAGCTTTCCTGCAGAATAGCCACTAAACAAGAAATGAAAATCTGTGGACTGTTGACTTTGCAAATTTCTACTCAACTTCTCAGACAATGAGGCATTTTTAGTTAGATCATAGAGCAAATTAATTCCTATGGATAACTTGATTTGGATAAACCTGTTGATTTCAAATTAAAACTGCCAGCACCTACTAAGTGGAAATCTGAATACTCACTTCTAGGAGGTCTGAATTAGTAGATAGCCATTGTTTGCCAAATTAACAAAAATTAACAGTCTGGCTATTTTTTTTACTTACACTCAGCTCTTCAACACTCTTTGTAACATCAGAAAGAGAGTTTGTAGCAATGGGAACCATGGGTTGGTGGAGCATTGCAGAAGGCTCCTATGTCAGCACTAAATGTTCACATTTGCCATGGCATCACTTCTTGCCTTTCATTCCAAGCTACAGCTCAGTTCCTGCAGTAGAGATTCACACTTGTAGTCTGTATTTGCAGCTGGTTCTTACTTCCCTGTCCAGAAAAAAACCATGCTTGGATCTCAAATCAAAATAAAACGAGGAGAGAGTCAGGTTCTGGAGAGGTATAACAAGAACTAAGAGATTGTTTTGCAAATCTGTTGAAAAGTTGTTTCTAGATGCTGCAAAAATGGCAGATTAAAGACTTGCACTCTAACTTGCAAGCTGAGGTTTGCCTATTCTTTCTGGACTGATTTCTTCAAGCCACACACTGAACCTAATCAGTAAGAAAATCAAAACTACAGGAGTAGTTTGGAGAATATTGTCCATTCTTCTGTCATGATGCTTTTTGCCTGAAAGTTCTGGCCATCATCCGATGGGAGTAATTAGAGGAGATAGAAGCCATCCTACTGTGCCTGTGCACACAATTCCTTCCCAGGAGTAATCCACGAGGCAACGCTGACAAACCCACACCAGCAGCTGTTGCCACACAGCCATCAAGCAGAGAATATGCATTTCTGCTACACTTGGACAGCTGAAGAGCTAATCTGCTGAGCCAATTTTAGTGACTGCTCAGCACAGATGAGACCTTGTGGTCAGTCTCCAACAAGTCAGGGCAGTTAATATTCTGCCTAAATGAAGTAAGTCTAGCAATACACAGACCATGGAGCCTGAGCAAAGCCAGCAGCTGTGGGAGATTTAATTGGTTTCTGTATCTTTCTTTTTACTCATTTATTGCAGTCAATTATTTCAAGAATGGAAACTTTTGGCATACAATTGGCTGGAAGGTTGGTCAATCTTCCATTCATGACTCCTCTGAAAGCATCACCCCAGTGTTCTTATCAGGAACTCTTCCATCATCGTGGCTCACACAGCATTTCCTGCAGCTCTTCCTGGAGTCAGGGAAAGGCACCAGGAGAAGGGGGAGAAAGCTGTGTGCAGAGCCTGTGTCAGATAAAGAGACATTTGTTTCCTCTTATTTGACTGAATGGCTGCAGGAGCCTTGCTAGCACTGCTGGTGGGGTGGCCTTTTGCAGGGCTGGGCAGAGTTTGGGGCCCAGGACCCCTGCTCTTCCTGGGACACCAGGGTAAGCAGCCCCTGTCCCAGCCAGGAGCAGAGGTTCTGTCACTTCTGCCCCGGGCACAGGGACCTGCCACTGCCATGAGCTCCTGCCGCGGGTCCTCTGGGGCAGGTGCTGCTCTGCAGCGATGATGGGCGCAGCTGGGGGTGATGCAATGGAGGGTGGCTTCCAGTGTGCTGTGCTGCTCTTCCACCCTGCAGCCAACAGAGCTTCTGGAAGGAGTCTCCTCTTGTGAGCTGCTGCAGCTGCAGCTGGCACTGGCCACAGAGCCCTTGTTTCCATCCCTGACAGGACCAGAGCACAGCAGCCTCTGGGCCTCCTTGCTACACCATGACAGGCAGGAGGCCATGGACCAGAGGTTCAGGATGTATGACTCAGCTTCCTGATAAACTGTGCCAAGAAAACCCTGCATCCCTCCTGCCACATCTAAGACACTCCAAGAAATCTGTTGGCACATTGGCAACTCAGAATTGTTTGCATTTTGAACAATTGTCTCATGAGTGCTTTTGATTGTTTTTGTCATTTGGTGTTGATTCAGCTGATCCTTCAGAGAAGCTTTCCTAATAATATAAAACACGGGGAATTCTGGAGACCCTGGGGGGGCATTCCCTGCTCTAGGGAGACACAAGAAGCTTCCCTCAAAAAGCTGTTAGACCCCACTGGCTCCTTCCCCTGTTCCTAGGTCTGTTCCTATGTTCCTGAGCCACACCTTCCCTATTCCCTGATTGGCCCTCATCTTTGCACTGCCCCGAGAGCAGGGTCAGCCCCAGGCCCCTGTGGAGACAAAGCGAGACCCTCTGGGTGTGGGTGCTGGGACCTGAACATCTCCCTGCACGGCTGAATAAAACATCTGTGGAGATGATGCAAAGGTCCTTTTTGCTTCTTTACCCTGGACTATGCTAGCAGCAATTCAGATTGCTACAGAGGAGAAGCTGCAGTACTGGCACCAAGATTTTGGCAACTTGACCATAGGCACAGAGGGCGTGCAGGATGCTGCTCTGTGAATTCCTTAAGCAGCCATCTCTGGTGCTGGCATGTTCCCTCCAGCTTCTGGTGCAGCCAGGGCCACCTTTGGTCCAGGAGATGACATTGTTATTTGAAAACTTTGGCCCACACCTTGGGCAGGAGGCCATCCACAGGCTCTGGTCCTGCAGCCCCCTGCTCAGCTGGGGACAGTGTTCCCTGTGGGGAAGATGGAGCAGCCATCACAGGCTCTTGGGGGCTGTTTTCAGCAAGGTGGCCAGGCTCTCTCCCTGCTGCACTCCAGCAATTGTTTGGGGGAGCTGATGGCAAATTGTATGTAGTCCTGTTCATCCTACTCAGAAAACCTGACAGCTTCTATCATTCTTCTGCAGGGTGGGCACGCTGGATTTCTCTTTGCCCACTGCAGGATGCAGCCCAGGCAGAACTGGTGCTGACAGGGCAGAGAAAAATTCACATCCTTCTTAGTGAGCTGGCAGATGGGGCAGCTCCATTCTGTCCCCATGGCCATGTGTGTCTGTCACAGCAGGAGGGAAGAGCTGAGGACCAGGAGCTGCTCTCATGAGCGATCTTGCTTGGCGAGAGCCCAAGCTCGAGCCAGAGTGGTCCAGGCTCTGGCAGTGCCCAAACAGAAGCAGCAAGGGATGTTGTATCGCAATGCATTCCTTGGTGAAGGAGGTCCATAGCAGCCTCAAGAGGCACCTCAGACACTCAACAGTCAAGGCAGGAACACATGGACAGGACACAGGTGGCAGTTCATGGCTGGCAGAGCATTCGTAGATGTATCCAAGGACAAATTTCCCAGGAACTCTCCACAGCTCTGGGATCTGCCCATCAGCTCTGTCACAAGCTTCAGCAGAACAACCAAAGTACTAAAAAGCAGCTTCCAGACACTTTTCCTACCTTCCTGCCTGAGTAGCCGGGTTGCTTGCTGCAAAACACTCTTTTTCTCCTCTTCCCCAATGCCTTGCGGATACTTGCAGCCAAAATAAAAAGCTCCTGGCCCTCTGTGGGATGGGATAATACAGTTTTTATATTTCCATGCTGGGAAGAAAGCAAGCTGTGCTGTGGGTCAGGAGAGGCCAGGACCCACTTGGCCTTCCTGCAGGCTGAGGTGGTCCCAGCAGACAGAGCTGCTGGGATCAGCTCTGCTCACAGCTTGCAAAGCATGGCCAGCCATGGACCCAGAGGGAAGGTTATCTCCTACACAGCCTGCGCAGCTGCTCTTGTAGCAGCTGCAATGGGCCAGGCAATCCACTGCTCTGTACAGCTCTTAGGCTGTGCAGTGTTTGATCTGCCAGGGTTGAGACAGAGGGGCTGATGTCATTTGCCATGCCTAGAAGGGCTGGAACACAGAAGAACAGACAAGGTCACACCACGATCTGCTGAGTCCCCAGGAGCCTCCCTGACATACCCAGGAGGGCCTTCCCATCCAGCTCTTCCCATGGCCAGGAGAGAGCAGGGGCTAATGGAATCAGCTGGAAGGTGCTGGCTACAAATATCCCATATGGCCCTGAAATCTTTCTCTGCTCTGCCTGCACTGCACCTCATCTGTGCAGGGCACAGACCTCTTACAAGATGGGGCAGGAACTGAAGCTTCCTGGCTCTCTACTCCTCCCTGCTCAGCCCCAGCTGACACCCCACTCACCATCACAGATGATCTGGAACTCTTCCTGCCGCCGCTCCCTCATGTGCTGCCCAACGAGGCCGTCTGCTGCCAGAGAACATCTGGGCCAGGGCTCCTCTGGCCCCCTGGACTGTGGGGGAAGGAGTCTGGAAAAGAGTTTGTGAGCTGACAGGCCGACAGTAAGAAGCAGCATGTGGGTGCAGGCTGGTGGCAATGAGTGCAGGAGTGGGCAGGGGCACAGCTACCAGCCCCAGAGGCCTTGGGTACTGCGGGCAGAGGGTTTGTTCAGGCTGTGTTTTGGGTTTTGGAACCATCCCTACCAGGCACTCACTACATCTCCATAGCTTGTTCTTCTCCAGACATCTCTTGAACTTCCTCTTCTTCAGAAACTTGGTCACTTGAAGCAGGGTTTCCAGAGAAGCCTAAAGAGCAGCAGAGAGCAGGAGATGGTACCACAGCCTGGGACAAGGATCCGTGTCCCTGCAGGCAAAGCCAGGAGGAGGCTGGAGAGCTGCAGTCTGCGAGTCACTAGGGCAGGAGGCAGCTTCACCTTTGCCACACGCTGGTTCTCATCATACAGGTGGTAGAAGAGTGGAAGCAGACTCCGGCGCACACACATCTTCAGAGAATTCTTTCCCTCTTTCTTTAGGTAGACTATCATCTCTCGAAAGAGGCAAATGGAGAGAAGTTGCACATGGCTGGTGTCCTTGTGGAAAGGAAGTGGGCAAGACCTCAGCCCTGGCTATTCCAGGCCCACCTGGGCAGGGGCCTGAAAATCCACAGGGCACAAAGTTTCCTGGCAGCACACAGCACCATGATAGAGGGTACAGTCTTACACTGTCGAAGAGTGGCCGGAGTGCCTCAGCCAGCTGCAGACCAGTGGGGACAGGAATTGTCACTTTTTTGTCCTGGAGCATCTTGCTGAGCACAGAGAGGGTCAGCCCAACCAGCTCCCCATCCGCATCCTCCAGTAGTTCCATGAGGCTTTCAGGAAAGCTCTGCAACCTTCTGGCCTGTGTGGAGCACAAAGCTGTATTGCAAAGCTATGGAAGGCTGCTCTAACAAAACTGTTCTGGTGGTGCAACCCCACGCTGCGGCCTTGGGGCCCAGAAGGCACAGGTCTGCCCCAAAGGACTTGGGCAGCTGAACAGGGAGACAAAATGTTGGGAGCAGCTGGCACAGCCCTCAGAGCCCAGCCACATTCTAGGTCCTGCATCACCCAGCATTCCCTACCCAGCCCCATGCTGCCAGCACATTTCAGCCGGCTCTTCTCACCTTCCAGGGACTCTTGCAGAGCACAAGGAGGCCTCTGAGCACCAAGCGACGCATTTCTTTGCAGTCACTCTGCAGATGACTTGACATGAGCTGCAGGATGGTATCAACCATTTCCTCTTTTTCAAAGCATTGCAGGAACTGAAAGACACAGGTTGCATCATACAGTGACGGGGTTCCCAGCTGGCAGGAGCCCAGCACCACACAGGGCAGGAGCAGGGTCCCAGGCCACCCGCCCAAAGGCAGCAGAGGCTGTGCAGAGCCCCTGGGCTGCGTGCCCTGCACAGATCTCTCAGTCACTTTGCTGCGCCCTCCAGCCCTCGGCAGCCTCAGATCTTTTGACCTTGAGGAGCCGTGATGGAAGAGTGAGGGGTGGCACCAGGGTGGCAGGAAACAGAGGTGGAAGTGTCAGCCCTGCAGCAAGGGGCCAAGGGCACAGAGCAGAGTCTCTGCTCTGCCCCAGCTTCACTGATAGGACTCCCCGCACAGCTGTGGCTGCAGGAGATGGAGTGCCAGGAGGCAGCTCAGCGAGGCAGAGCTCTCCATCAGGATCACCTCGACAAGGAATGCCATGGCAGGGACCCGCCAGCATGACTCCTCTCTGCTGAGCAGCATGACCAGGTAGCGTGCGATCATTTCCCGGAAGGACCTGGAGACACGGCACATCTCTCTGGCACAAGGAAGAAGGCAACATCAACCCTGAGCAAGGTGAGCAAGCTTCTCCCAACACTGACTCACACAGGCCTGGTCTTTCTGTGCCACCATTCACCGAGAGAAAGGCAGTGCCTAACATCAGCAAGCTGCTTTTGGGTAAGACACTGTAGAAAGCCTCCAGGGAACCATGTCCCCCAGGCTCTGTCACTGCCCCTCGGTGCAACCTGCCCTGCCCCAGCAGGCTGCCCTCAATGGGGCTGCATGCACAGTTCTTCGCCCTGCTCTGTGCCATCACCCCAGGCGCCACAGGAGGCAATGTTGATGCTTTGAGAGGTGGCTGCTCCTGTGCATCTGCTTCTCCCAGCCTTTTTGCCTGCTGGGCCATCCCTTGGTGACAGTGTGGGCTGCCCCATCTGCAGGGGAGAAATGATAGGGGCAGTGAGGAGAAGGAGTCTCTCACCTGGCCAACAGACCCACTGCATAGTGGTGGGTGTCATTGTTGAGGAGTGTGTCCCAGCCTCTCTGGCGTTCAACTGCCAGCACCACATCCTCGAGCCACAGACGGCACAGCAGTGCTTTCACTGTCAGCACCACAAACCTGTGTGCAGAGCAAAGCTCAGGTCACACAGAAAGCCCCAGCCCAAGGTCCAGAGGCATGGGAGAGACAGAAAGACTGGGAAGGAGCACCTTTTGGGGTTGGTGGGAAAGTGCTCTCTCTTCTGCCATCTCCTCCAGAGTATATTGATGCATTCTGGCATCTGCTCTGTGCTGCAGAAAACTTGGACCAGCAGAGCCACAAAGAGGGAGGGGGCCACTGTCGATGCCTCTGGGGACAAGGGCATATGGATGATCTCCCACAGTGCCTTGGTTGCCTGCGAAAAACAAAACACCCAGAGACCATGCTTGGGCATCGCTCTGGGCCATGGAGGCACCAGCCTGGCTGCCCCTGAACCTGCCCCTAGCCCAGGCTTCCAGTGAATCTGAGGGAAGGAGATTCAGAGGTGAGGGAGTACGGAGAGCTGACTGAACAGTGACCCTGGGGGCAAGAAAGGACCTGGGGAGAAACTCACAGCCAGGGCAAAGACTTTCTTTCTGTCCCCATCAGAGGTGCATGTGCTGTGCTCCGGCCAGTCCTCCAGAATGCAGGGCAACTCCGACAGCACCATCTTTGCAGTCCTGCTCGAGGAAACGAGCACTTTCCACATGGTCAGAGCAGCTCTGCAGGCCCAGAGCTTTTGGTCAGTGGGGTCTCAGACCCAATCCTGTGGTCTAGGCAGCCACAGGCTGGCCCCCAGCCGTGCCTCTGCCCTCAGCCTCCCTCTGGCAGCACCCAGTGATCCTGCCCCTGCCGGTGGGCAGGTGGCCAAGAGACAGTCTTGAGGGTCAGGGAGGGAGCATGGGAACAGGCTCTATGACTGACACGCCACTGCTGGGAGACGAAGCCGTTGGAGGATCCTGGAACTCTCCATCACTCTAAAAGCTTACATGGGGCGAGGTCTGCAGACTGATGGGCTCTAAAGGCAGATATGCCCCATACCTTTCACATGATGGGGCAGAGCACAGGAGGGTCACAACCACATCACTGGGGTGTGCATGGGTCAGCTGTAGAAGGGACTTGTCCAGTCTGTGCTCAGAAGACACATCCTTGTTGGACACAAGCCACCGGTGGATGAACTTCACAATGGTTGGCACCTGCAGGAGACATGGAAGAGGAGCTGGATTGCTACCAGACTGAGCCAAATGCACAGCTTCTGCAGAGAATTGCTTTGCTCCCCACCACACTGTGCTGGCCTAAGGAGCTTTTGGGTGCCCATCTGACCTGGCTTGTGGGACCACACAATCTCCAGAGGCTCGAGCTCTGGCCACCGCTACTTACATGTTTCAGATTGGAGGTTTCCGTCTGTGCAAGCAAATCCAGCACAGCAGCACAAGCCTCAGCATTGTAGGGGTCACAGCGTACCATGCCCTCAAGGGCTGCAATGGTGGTCTCTTCCCGTTCATTGTTCCTGACGTATTTCCAAAAATTCTGCAGGAGGAAGGGCCAAGAAGAGAGAGTTGTCCACAGCGGTGCTGCTCAGCTGCACAGCAAGGGCACCGGGCAGGGACGGCTGTGGGTACCTGAGCTCTACGGCTGAAACGCCTCTGGGTGTGCTTCTGGTCTTCTGTCGGGTCCTCAGCTGGCTCTGGCAAAGAGCAGGCACAGCGAGAGCTGAGGAGCTGTGGGAAAGGCTGGAGA
Source organism: Camarhynchus parvulus (assembly GCF_901933205.1). Taxonomy (NCBI): domain Eukaryota; kingdom Metazoa; phylum Chordata; class Aves; order Passeriformes; family Thraupidae; genus Camarhynchus; species Camarhynchus parvulus. The sequence goes on from NW_022147847.1 coordinate 44,632, forward strand.
ACACAGCTGAGCCTCCCTGGATCCACGCTCCCGAGGCAGGCCCAGCACAGGGAGGCTCGGTGAATGGAGCACGACTGCCATGGGGCATCGGCCCCGTGCCCTCCTCCCCCTTCATCATCCCTGGGGATGTCCAAGGGGATGGGATGGGGCCAGGCCGGCTGCAGGCACTGGCCCTGTGACCCAGCTCTGCCACTCACCGGCCCACAGCGGCTGGAACTTCTCCATCTTTTCAGGAGGCCATTTTGGGGCAGCCCCAGGGCCTTCCTCCTCCTCCTCCTGCTTCACCCAGGCCTGCCCAGGAACACTGGAGGGTTTCGCTCTGCCATGCTGCTGCCTGGCCTTGAGGGATCTGGACATGGGGGCAGGAGAGATCTACAGAAAACAAAAGGTCAGCAAGGAGGAAGGTGGCTGCTCGGGGGATCCTCACAGAGTCCTGTGCTGTTTCATCGTGTCCTTGTCCTGTCACATCCTTCAGGCACTGTGGGTGTTGCTGCCAGCATCCATTGCACGGTGGGTAGTTAAAGGCCCTGTGACACACTGCCACATGGCATCCCATCAGCAGCAACTATGTCACAGCACGTCACAAAGGGCCCTGAAACCACAAGTGCCCTGGTGCCACTCCCCCATCCCCTCAGTAGCCTCCCAGTAGTCCAGGTTTCAGGGCCACACAACATTTTGGTATCTTTAGTAATGGTGGAGATGTTTTATACATTCCCTGAAGAGGTATCAAATGAGTAATAGTAGTTCTAAAACAGTGAGTGGTGATTTGAGTCCTAAGGCAAATGTTTCCTTGTAAACAGATTTATAAGACTGTGCATGAAAGACGTTTTTATGTTTAGATTATGGAGAAGATAATATCAGAACCATGCTGTCCATGTGAACATGCAGTTTCCAGACAGAGTGGAAGAAGGTGTGTTTGGAAATCAAAAACTCCTCAAGGCAGGAAGGAACACCCTGAGTTTACTGTGCTTGTGATGAGACTTCCCCAGCTGGACACACACCTGTGCTGGGCTCCCAGTTAAAACCAGCTTTGTTCCACACAATGGAGTACAAATCCAAACCTTTCCAAAGAGACAGAGATCTTACTGTAACAGAGAAAGTGTCTTGGTTTAGAGCAAAATTTTGGGAGAGAGAGAGAGAGAGTCCCCAGAGGGGCTCTAGTAGGAGGATAAATTCAATCGGCCCCTCCCCCACAACCAGTCCGGGAGAAAATACCTCCTTGAAGAAAAGTGGAAAAAAGCTGTTTATTAAACAATAGAACCTAACAATATTAAAACAATAAAACCCCTTGCCGCTCTAAAAGAGATGACCAATTGAGAAACCCCCCACCCCGTTGCAGCCCAGCTCACTCAGTCTCTTATCAGTCCTTCTGGTGCTGGAATTCTCACAGGCCAGGCCCGGCCTGGCCCGGTGGCCACAGGTGTGAGCTGCCGGTGCTTCCCTGGGTGTTCAGTCCAGAGCAGGTTCCAAGAGGTCCAAAGAAAAGGAAAAGAAAAACCACAGTCCAGGGACTCTTCTTTGCCTCAGCCAGCTAAAACTAACCAAAAGCAAAAGGAGAGCTCTCTGTCCTGCCGTCTGTCTGTCCGCAGACAACACAGTCCTGGAGGAGGAATGCGGGGGAGTACGTGCAATGTCTGAGCGAAGAAAAAAAAAGAACTGTGCGATTCTTCTCTCCCCCCTTTCACTCTCTGCAACAAGTCTTAAAGGTGCAAAACTTATTATTATTCAGCATAAACCAATGAGACGATTTGGGGATAAAAGCATCATATAGTCAACCCAGGACATTCCACCCCTTATCCCCATATCGTCTGCTTACTACTAAAACTAATATAAATTTAACTCTACAAACACATACATTATACATCCATTATACAGCTATACACAGACAATGGTAACAGCATTCAGCAAACAGTGATATTTACACATAGGTCTCACCCAACAATCAGATCTCCCTGAGGTACACATCGTGTTCTCCCATCTCTTTGCATTATCCACCATGTGTAACCTGGTCCCTGAGCAAAAACAACCCCACGAATGGGTTTGTCTGTATTCGAGGCAGAATTAATCCAAACTGTCTTCCCTAACAAACCTCTGACATGTACCACTGGGACTTTGTCTCCATCTACTCTATGCAAAGACTCAGATTGGGCAGGGCCCACTCGGTTAGTAGAGCCTCGGGTATTAACTAACCAGGTGGCCTTTGCCAGATGCTGCTCCCAGTTTTTGAAAGATCCCCCACCTAATGCTTTCAATGTGGTTTTTAACAGTCCGTTGTACCTCTCCACTTTGCCTGCAGCTGGTGCGTGGTAGGGGATGTGGTACACCCACTCAATACCATGTTCCCTAGCCCAAGTGCTGATAAGGCTGTTCCTAAAATGAGTCCCGTTGTCTGACTCAATCCTCTCAGGGGTACCATGTCTCCACAGAATTTGCTTTTCCAGGCCCAGGATAGTGTTACGGGCAGTGGCATGAGGCACAGGGTAGGTTTCCAGCCATCCAGTGGTGGCTTCCACCATTGTGAGCACGTAGCGCTTGCCTTGGCGTGTCTGGGGCAGTGTGATGTAGTCAATCTGCCAGGCCTCCCCATACTTGTACTTAGACCACCGCCCACCATACCACAGGGGCTTCAATCGCTTGGCCTGTTTGATGGCAGCACATGTCTCACAGTCATGGATAACCTGAGAAATACTGTCCATGGTTAAATCCACCCCTCGGTCTCGTGCCCACTTATAGGTGGCATCTCTACCCTGATGGCCTGAGGCATCATGGGCCCATCGAGCTAGGAATAACTCCCCCTTATGTTGCCAATCTAAGTCTATCTTTGACACCTCTATCTTTGCAGCCTGGTCTACCTGCTCATTATTTTGGTGTTCCTCATTAGCCCGACTCTTGGGGACATGGGCATCAACATGACGGACTTTCACAGGTAGCTTCTCTAACCGAGCGGCAATGTCTTTCCATTCATCAGCAGCCCAGATCGGTTTTCCCCTACGCTGCCAGTTGGCCTTTTTCCACCTTTCCAGCCATCCCCACAGTGCGTTGGCTACCATCCATGAATCAGTGTAAAGGTAGAGCTTTGGCCACTTCTCTCTCTTAGCAATGTCCAGGGCCAGCTGAACAGCTTTGAGTTCAGCAAGCTGGCTTGATCCACCTTCTCCTTCGGTAGCTTGTGCAACTTGTCGTGTGGGGCTCCATACAGCTGCTTTCCACTTCCGGTTCATTCCCACAATGCGGCAAGAACCATCAGTAAAAAGAGCGTATCGTGTATCTTCTGCTGGCAGCTGGTTATATGGTGGAGCTTCTTCAGCCCGTGTCACTTCTTGTTCCTCTTCATCAGTGAGACCAAAATTTTCACCTTCCGGCCAGTTTGTAATTATTTCCAGAATCCCAGGGCGATTCAGGTTTCCAATACGGGCGCGCTGTGTGATAACAGCAATCCATTTGCTCCATGTGGTGCTGGTGGCATGGTGCGTAGAGGGAACCTTTGCTTTGAACATCCACCCCAGCACCGGTAGTCGGGGTGCCAGGAGGAGTTGTGCTTCTGTGCCTATTACCTCTGAGGCAGCCTGGACTCCTTCATAGGCAGCCAAGATTTCCTTCTCTGTTGGAGTGTAGTTGGCTTCAGACCCTCTGTAGCTTCGACTCCAGAATCCTAGCGGTCGGCCTCGAGTCTCACCAGGCACCTTCTGCCAAAGGCTCCAGGACAAGCCATGGTTCCCGGCTGCAGAGTAGAGCACGTTCTTCACCTCTGGTCCCGTCCTGACTGGGCCAAGGGCTACTGCATGGGCAATCTCCTGCTTGATTTGTGCAAAGGCTTGTTGCTGCTCTGGGCCCCAGTGGAAAGGGTTCTTCTTGCGGGTGACCAGGTAGAGAGGGCTCACGATCTGACTGTACTCAGGAATATGCATCCTCCAAAAACCTATGGCACCTAGGAAAGCTTGCGTTTCTTTCTTGCTGGATGGTGGAGACATTGCTGTGATCTTGTTGATGACATCAGTGGGAATCTGACGCCGTCCGTCTTGCCACTTCACTCCCAGAAACTGGATCTCTTGAGCAGGTCCCTTGACTTTGCTCTTCTTGATGGCGAAGCCGGCTTTTAGGAGAATCTGGATGATTTTCTCCCCTTTCTCAAACACTTCTGCTGCTGTCTTCCCCCACACAATGATGTCATCAATATATTGCAGATGTTCTGGAGCCTCACCCTTTTCCAGTGCAGCCTGGATCAGTCCATGGCAGATGGTGGGACTGTGTTTCCACCCCTGGGGCAGTCGGTTCCAGGTGTACTGCACGCCCCTCCAGGTGAAAGCAAACTGGGGCCTGCATTCTGCTGCCAGAGGAATGGAGAAAAATGCATTGGCAATGTCAATAGTGGCATACCACCTCGCTGCCTTGGACTCCAGCTCGTACTGGAGTTCCAGCATGTCCGGCACAGCAGCACTCAGCGGTGGAGTCACTTCATTCAATGCACGGTAGTCCACAGTCAATCTCCATTCTCCTTCAGATTTACGCACAGGCCAAATGGGGCTGTTGAAGGGTGAGTGGGTCTTGCTAACCACCCCTTGGCTCTCCAGCTCACGGATCATTTTGTGGATGGGGATCACAGCATCTCGATTCGTTCGGTACTGTCGGCGGTGCACTGTTGAGGTGGCAATTGGCACTCGTTGCTCTTCCACCTTCAGGAGTCCTACTGCAGATGGGTTTTCTGACAGTCCAGGCAAACTGTTCAACTGCTTGACACCCTCTCTCTCTACAGCAGCTATTCCAAATGCCCACCTGAGTCCCTTTGGGTCTTTGAAATACCCACTTCTGAGGAAGTCTATGCCTAAAATGCATGGGGCCTCTGGGCCAGTCACAATAGGGTGTTTCTTCCACTCATTTCCAGTCAGGCTCACCTCAGCTTCCACCAAAGTGAAATCCTGGGATCCCCCTGTCACGCCAACAATAGAAACAGACTCTATCCCCACATGTCTTGATGGAATTAATGTACATTGTGCACCAGTATCAACCAAAGCTTTATACTCTTGTGGTTCCGATGTGCCAGGCCAACGAATCCACACAGACCAGAAAACACGATTTTCCCTAGCCTCTACCTGGCTAGAGGCAGGGCCCCTCTAAGCCTGGTTATCCTTCTTTCCTTGGGCATATGCCTTGGAGGTTCCTTCAAGGGGATCGGACATGTCATCATCATCATACCTGGCAGTTCGGCCACGGGCAACTGGAGCTACTTTTCTTTTGGTGGAATTCCCTCTCTCAGCCCTGTCTTCCTTCAATTCACGCACCCGTCGTGCCAGAACAGCAGTAGGTTGTCCATCCCACTTCCTCATGTTTTCTCCACAATCACGCAGGTAGAACCACAACTCAGCTCGTGGGGTGTACCTTCTCTCGCCATCTGGGAAACGTCTGCCTTGGATACCAGAACCTCTGATCTGTACCGCCGAGATCTGGAGAAGGTCTTCTTTAATCTCCTCTCTGAGCTTCTTGTGGTTCTCCTCTATCTTGTCCTCTAATTTCTGCAGACGTGATTCTACTGCTGAGATTCTGGCATGTGTTGGGCCATGCACAGCGTCTGCATATGCTCGGAGCTTCCTTGCCATATCCAGTACAGTCTCATCCCTCTCATCCCTCTTCATTATGGCTAAGGCAGAAGCATATTCATGTGGCCCAAGTCGCACAAGTTTTCGCCACATCACAGACGTGCATGGTACCAAGTCTGGGTTCCTAGTTGTTACATCATCTGAGAAGATAATCTCTGCCACTGCCATTTCTCTTAGGCGTTGGATCCCTTGCTCTGTGGTCTTCCACTGTGTTTGTTGCATATAAAGATCATCTGCACACAGGTATCTTTGTGCAACACTTTCCAAGACCCGTGCCCAGAGGCTCTGTGGATTAGCCCCCCTCATCATTCCTTGGTCGATGACAGGGTCCTGTGACAGGGATCCCAAATGCCTCGCTTCAGTGCCGTCTAGAATTGTGGCCTCACCTGCAGCATCCCAGAGACGGACTAACCAACTAATTTTGGATTCATCAGGTCGTCGGGTGTAATCCTTCCGTAGTCCACGAAGGTCCTTCAGGGAAAAGGACTCAATATTTGCATCAGATCTTGCACCTGCTGCTTTGACTCCTGATTTTATGTCGGGAGGTGTTGAGGTTCCTTCTCCTGTATCATCATCCTCATCATCTGCTGGTCGGTTGGTTTTGTCCGTGCATTTCCCACTTCTAGTACTGGTAGCAACAGCCATTGGTTTGGCTGCTGGCTTTGGCTCACTATCTGGTTTGGCAGCTGGCTTCGAGCCTGGCGTGCTGGCTGCAGCCTGACTGACTGGGATAGCTGATTTATCTCCCTGCCCCCCTGCTTCTGTCTGCTGCCCTACAGTATCTAACAGAGTGCGATAAGCATAGGCCAGGGCCCAGCTTATTGCAATTAGCCTTTTCTCGTTCGAATCGTCATGGCACTTCTCCTTTAGGTATTTCCCCACCTCAGCTGGGTTCTGAATTTGTTCCCGTGGAAAATCCCAGCCTAGAGGATCAGAAAATTCCTTCAGGGTTTGGCCTATATTTTCCCATTCTCCACACCACTCAGGATTTTCCACGCCTGCATCTGCTTCTGGGTCAGGGGTCTCACCAACTCTTCTGGATATCTCAGCTTTCATTTTAGAGAAGCTCCAGACTATATAGAGGAAGCCTACCAGATTAAATACCAGAAAGATGGTCTCTTTAACATTCAGGGGAAACTGAACATTCTCAAACAGTGACATAACAGCTTCAAAGGAGAAGAAGGAAAAGAAAGGCTGGAAAGCCTTATTCTCAGCTCCTCCTCTAACAAACTCGGTGCAATTACTAATAAATTCCCAAAACATACTACTGGAACTGGGAGGCAGGGTAGGACGAAACATATCGTAAACAGACGCCAGCATCTTTATAAATGCCCTATAAATCATTATCACCAAGGCCAGCACAAGAGCTACTCCAATCCGTGCCCGTCTACCGTAAGAATTACGTATTATGGACAATAATCCGAGTGACCAGAATGGTATCGAAACCTCAAAAAGGTCTAGAGACCAGAACCACATGAAGGTCTCCACCGCAAGAGATGTTACGAATTCCAGCAGCATGGCTATTGACTGCTTTAACTCACTAGCTAGTGAGCACAACCAACGCACACAATAAGCTTTTCTCCACTTTCTCTGGCCACGAGTTGGGCGCCAAGAAGTGTATCTGTCTTGGTTTAGAGCAAAATTTTGGGAGAGAGAGAGAGAGAGTCCCCAGAGGGGCTCTAGTAGGAGGATAAATTCAATCGGCCCCCTCCCCCACAACCAGTCCGGGAGAAAATACCTCCTTGAAGAAAAGTGGAAAAAAGCTGTTTATTAAACAATAGAACCTAACAATATTAAAACAATAAAACCCCTTGCCGCTCTAAAAGAGATGACCAATTGAGAAAACCCCCCCCCCGTTGCAGCCCAGCTCACTCAGTCTCTTATCAGTCCTTCTGGTGCTGGAATTCTCACAGGCCAGGCCCGGCCTGGCCCGGTGGCCACAGGTGTGAGCTGCCGGTGCTTCCCTGGGTGTTCAGTCCAGAGCAGGTTCCAAGAGGTCCAAAGAAAGGAAAAGAAAAACCACAGTCCAGGGACTCTTCTTTGGCTCAGCCAGCTAAAACTAACCCAAAAGCAAAAGGAGAGCTCTCTGTCCTGCCGTCTGTCTGTCCGCAGACAACACAGTCCTGGAGGAGGAATGCGGGGGAGTACGTGCAATGTCTGAGCAAAGAAAAAAAAAGAACTGTGCGATTCTTCTCTCCCCCCTTTCACTCTCTGCAACAAGTCTTAAAGGTGCAAAACTTATTATTATTCAGCATAAACCAATGAGACGATTTGGGGATAAAAGCATCATATAGTCAACCCAGGACAGAAAGTAACTGAAAGAACACCATAGACATGCTATGAGTCAGAAAACAAAAAACAGCACACTCCAGTCTAAACAGGGGTTTGTAATAACTGTTATTAGTTGTCGTGGGGTGACATCGGTTATGATGCTTGTAGTGTCCTAGGTTATGATGCTTGTATCCCCATTCATATGTTCTGTTTCTGCAGGATATTATGTTCTGTGCCTTTAAGACTGGCTTTGAAGAGTGAAAGTTTTGTTTGGGTTTTTCTTATCAGGGACACAGAGACAGGCAGTACATAGGGCTACTTTGGCTTTTTTGCTTTTGCTTTTTGCTTTGCTCTCTCTCTCTCTTGCTTCTGCTTGCTTTTGCTTCTGCTCATTAGCTAGTTTAGCTAAACAGTCCAAATTTCTTCCTGGACTGTTTCTCCTCTCCTTTTTTCGACCATCTTGAACCTGCTCCGAACTGGGACCTGGGAACACCAAGAGTTTGCACCGTGTGGCTGCAGCAGCTGCCCCAGCGCTGGCGGGACTGAAAACAGAGCGACCACCCCCAAGAGAGAGACTTTCTGAATTTGTCATCTTTTTCAGAGTGGTGTCATCCGGTATTGTTCATTTTGTGTGCTGGGGGGTGCTGTGCCTGTGAAATAAACAGGTTCTTTCCACTTCTCTCCGAGGAATTGTTCCCGAACCGGTCAGGGGGAGGGGCCGTGTGTTTCTGCTTTCTGGAGGGGGGCCCTCCTTTGGAAATTCTCTACCAAATTTGCCCTAAACCAGGACATTAGTTCAAGGTATTGATGCTAATAAATAAAACAGATGTAAAGGAATTAAACTACCCAGAATGACAGTGATTTCAGGTTTGAACTTTGAAAACTGTTGTGTTGATTTCAGACCAGAGAAATAGAACAACTCCATCATCCATCATTTTTTTCCCCACCTCTTTCCAATACTGTTATAAAATTTTTGTCTTTTTCCTTTTTCCTTCATCTTCCATGGTCAGACAAAGATTACTAAAAAACCATCAATTTACCCAAGCAAGCACATTCCCTTTTCCACTACTTAAGTGAGGATGGTATTGCTCTCCACTGGGTTCAGATTTAGAATCAGATTGGCCATGTGGCAGAAAGCTGGGCCTATGTGAGACCCCTGCTTTTCATGCTAAGATGGCTCATGCTCCTCCTTTCTCAAAACATTTTCACCTCTTTCTCCTTGTAATGGTATACCCAATTGTTTGTCCAGCACAAATACAATTAAGATCTAAATCTCAGAATGAAAAAATCAGCCTTGCATTCTAGTTTACCTAAAACAGACACATTTGATTGCAATTTCCATCATTTGCTGTGCTGTCTGAAAAAAAATCAGATTCTGTCATCAAAATAATTTTTTGCAATAAATTTGCCTAATTCTAAAACAATGTCATTGCTCTAACCTTAACGGTGGTAATTTTGCATTTTGGCTTTACAGAAGCACATAGTCCTCAGCTGGTGCCAGGAAGTACTGAGTGTGCCTCAGACCTCTGAATGTGCGGAGTTTGATTGCTGGAGTGCAGTGTTTTAACAAACATCCCCAAAGTCCATACCTGTTCCCATAAACAGCAGGGGTTCAGAGGAAATGGCTTGTGCTCCTTTTCACCTGTTTATCTCCACACAAATATCTCCAAAATACCCTGAGAATTATGACTATTCATCAGCAGACAAGGAGCTACTATTTGGCTGGTTCAGCACTGACTGTAATAACATATCTAGAAGTGATGTTTCCAGGAAAGCAAGGTCTCGGGGTCGGCTGCTTGTTCTCTGCCCCCGAGGTGAGTTGGGTGGTCCAGGGAGCGACCCCAGGCTCTGAAGAATGAGACTGGACTCTCTGTTGTTCGGTCTTCAGGTTGTTTATTAAGTCTTATCTACAAAATTTTCTCCCTGGCAGACAGAGGTCTGACCAGCAAGGCAGCCACGACGCTCTCCCCCCGCCCCCAAGGTTGCGCCGTCTCTTATACCACAAATTACATATATCATATTTACCTTTACCTTCCAATACCTATCACCCATGTTAGACAGTGCACCTGTATTCTAAACCAATCCCCAAGTGCTAACATCACAGCAGAAGATGAAGGCCAAGAAGAAGAAGGAGAAAGGCTGGACACACCCAGTTCCCTCCATCTTGCCTCCTGAACCCCCATACCAAAAAACCCAAAATCTTCTTTTCCAGCCCGTGATAATTTCACTATTATTCTACCTAAACTGTTGTGGCTTGCTGATCTTCATATAAGGTTGGTAATTTGCTCCATGGGTCATAATCAAAACCACAGGTGTCTTGGGCTCTGTGACAGGGTCTCTGAGACCCCTAGCAGGGGTCCTGGTGTCCTGGACAGCCAGAGGTGTGTCCTGGGTCCCGACAGCAAGGTACCAATTATTTTGCTAAAGAGTAAGGGTAAAATTCTTGCCACATTAAAATGTCCTCCTTTCTTATTTATTCAGGTGAGAATTTAATCTTGCTACCTAGAATGTATGTTTTTCTTTTATGTTCAAAAAGAGGTCTAAACTGTCTTGTGTCAAAGGAGAAACATTATGGAAACAAGATTCTCCAACTACTTTTGATTTGGTTTGGGGGGAGGGGGCATTGGTGTTTGGAGGGTTTTTTTCTGTTTGTTTGTTTGTTTGTTAGTTTAGATTAGTTTAGTTTAGTTTGGTGCTGGGGATTTTTATCGGGTTTTTTTGTGGTTGGTTTGGTTTGGTTTGATCTGCTTTGGTTTGGTTTGTCTTCATATGGTTTAGCCTGAGACATACAGTATACAGAAATGTAAAATCCCTAGCAGGTGTACACCTATCAAGCAGCTGGCTGCACAAGGAGGCAGACTTTCATTCCTAGCTTTAATAGACTAAACCCTGCTTTGTTTCTTCATTTATTCACTTGAGCCTTTTGCAAATATTTGTATTTCCTAAATACTAACAACATAAATACTGACAACATATGCTTTAATTTTTTTGTTCTATTTTACTTCGGTTTAGGTCTGGAATGTCTTCAAGTTCCTCTGATACAAAGACATTCTTTACTGAAGGACAGCAAATATGAGATGATGTTTTGAGTCTATGAAATGTCCAGGTCCCCAGTACTTCCCTTGTCATGAGCTGCAAGAGGCAGATGGCCAAGCTGATATTCCTGGACAAGAAGAGGGAGATGTATCTTCCATTGCTTGGCAAGAAGTTTTTCCAGCAAGCAAAATGATGCAGGAGGGCACCTGAACCCCAGGAGACCTGCATTATTTGTCAGCCTCCCTCAGTTTGTGTGTCACTGATAAACACACAGGCTCGCAGCCACACATCTGGGTGAGGAATAGTCCATACCACTTAAAGTTCAAGAGCAGTATTCCAAACTTACTTCTGAGCTACCTTAGGCAGTGACTAAACTGCCAGTAACAGCAGGCAGAACAAGGTGTGATTATTTGTTGTGGTGCGGGCACGAGTTTTGTTTGTGTAAATTTTATTCAGTTTTACAAATAAGTTGGTCGTTTTATAAGTACTTAAGATGGCGTTTTCAGGTGCTGTTTGTAGGGCTCCCTCCTCCTTCTTCCCCAGTCAGTTAAGTGCCAATCATAGACCACCATGGCAACTCCCGCCTTTTTGTTTCAGTTTTACTGTCCATCTATGTAACCCCTCCCCATACATCTCATTATTTCAGTCTTCCTCTCCCCTGTTTCCCCGGCAACCCCCCTGTCCGTCACTCTCTGCCCACTCCCCAGCCCTAGAAGCTTCTTCCAGGGTCAGAGGGTGATTAGACCAGGGTGGGAAGCCACTCCCATGTAATGTTATGATTTGTTCCTGTATGATGTCTGTTATTATATTATGTATTGTCATTGGTCGTGTATGATTTTCCCCTCCCCTCAGGGTTTCTATAACTGCCCCAACTGAGGGGCGGGGGATTGGGCAGTTATCTGCAGTCCCCCTCCTGTCTGTACCTTCCCTACCTCCAATAAACCCACCCCCGCTGCGGATGTCTGCTCGCTTCTCGTCTCCTCTGTGCTCCGCCGCTCTCTTCGCTGCTGCCGTGGGTCGAGTTTGCCTCTCTGGGTCGCCTTCCCCTGCCCTGACGCAGAGGAGGACCCAGGAAGCCGGCTGGTCGCCCTACACGTCGTAGTGGCCATATCAGCCGGCCCCACCAGGCTGACGGCTGCGCCTTCTCCCTGCTGTGGAGGTCGCCGGGCTCTTCTGTGCGCAACCGCAATTATTACTGAAAACTCCCCCTAATCCCAGTTTTGTTCCTTTGCCACAGGCCTCACCAGAATATTTCATCATGACTTTTAGTCCTCCTGAAGCTCCCAAGCAACAAATGCCACTTCTCTGTGGCAGAGTCACAGACGGCCTGAATGGGCACAGATGATGAGAATTTCTTCCACTTGAGCTACCTGGGCTCTTAAATGTCCCTGACACGCTTCCACCAGCTCAGATCACTTGAGGGAGGATTACAATCCTGGCAGACCTGAGCAGCACATGCAGCAGACAGGGTGACTCAAACCAGGGCATCACAACCTCAGGTGTACCAAGACCTGTGCAGTTGTCACACAAAACAGTTCCTGGAGATATTCAGCTGAGGCTGGGTGTTGCGGTGCGCAAAGTTGGTTTTAAGCAGTTTGATGTTGTGTTTGTTCAGTTCTATGTAAGTTTTGAGCAGTTTTGTGAGTTATTGTTATATGTTCAAAATAGCATTTTAAAACTTGGGTTTTCAGGGCTCCCTCCCCTCCTTCTTCCCTGCAGTTAACTGCCACTCACAAAGTTCCCATAGCAACTCCCGCCCTTTTGTATCCATTTACTTATCCATCAGTTTTCCCCTCCCTTGTTTCCCTGGCAACCCCCCTGTCCATCACCCTCTCCTCACTCCTCATCCCTAGAATCTTCCATCAGGGACTGAGGGTGATTGGTGCAGGTTGGGAAGCCACTCCCTTGTCGCTTTGTCATTGTTAGAGTCTCGTGCCTTTCATTTTGTTCCTGTGATGTTATTAGTTCTTTGTGTTTTATCTCACCCCTCGGGGATTCTTTATCTGCCCCACCCGAGGGGCGGGCTTTGGGCAGTTGTTCGCACCCTCCTTCCCAATCTGTGCTCCCTTTTTCCTCAATAAACCCTTCCCCTACTGCGAGTTTCTGCCTCCTTCGTGTCTTCCATTGCCTCGCTGATTTAGCACTGCTGCTGTGTGCCCTTTCCAGCCTTCCTCAGGGACGCCTTCTCTTGCCCTGCTGCAGGAGAGGTCCCTGGCAGCCGGCCATCTCCCCAGCTGCTCTTGGCAAAGAGCCCACGCTGCCGTGGTCAGCTGGCCGGCCCAACCAGGCTGTGGGCTGCGCATTTTGTGGAGCTTAGCCGGGATTGGACTTACGTGCAGCCGCAGCTGCTGGCACCCAACGTGCGGCTGCACTAGCCCTTGTGGACTACGTTGGACCCTCGGTTCGAAGACTTCCTCATCCTCCTTGGGCACAGCAGCACCCCGGTGGAGCAGACCCCAGGGCACTTGGGGCGGCGCTCCCGGGGATTGCGATCCGACGACCGTTCCTGCACCTGGAACCGGATCGCCGGCGAGGCACCAGCACCTGGACCCTCTCCCCTCCTGGAGTGGTCTTGTGTGAGTGAGCGTTTCTCCTCCCTCACTCCCCCTCGTCTTTTATCGACCCCCCCGGCGTCGCATCATACACCGGGGTGCCCCCTGTCTTCCGCGGCGGGGAGGAGTTGCGGTTGCTTCGCTCGGCATCGTCTGGGGTGTCGGGCAATCCCTGGTCGCTGAGGCCGGGGCAACGAGGGGCCCTCTGGGAACACCCTAACTCTTTTCACCCCCCGCTTTCTTTAGTGTGTTTTCTTTCATTTGCTTTCTCCCTGTCCGCGTTTTTTGATTTACCGGGTGTTGGTTTGGTCTGTGCGGCAATTAACACCGAAGACACATGGGTGCTCGTCTCTCCGCTGCGCAGGGCGAAGCTGTTCTTGTTAGTTCTTCGTTGCTTGTTGGTGCTGACCTCCCTGTCAAAGAGTGGGAGGTCAGAAGTTTAATTCGGTGGACCTGCTCCCAGTTTCCAGATTTCACCCCGGACCGATGCAGGGACCTCCGATTTTGGGAGAGTGTCTTGCGAAAATTGTCTGATTTGGCCCGGTCCGAGGGGCTCGATATTACTAAAAGATTAAAATTGGCCAGGCACCTACACTGGGTGACGCAGCTAATTGCTGCGCTGAAGATAAAACAAGCAAGAAAGCTGGGAGGAAGTCCCCGAAATGCCGGAATCTCCCGACGAGATTCCGGTCGTTTAAATTGTTCAGTTAATGTTCATAGTTCAGTCCCTACCCATGTTCCTACCCCTCATTCCTCCTCCGCTGCCCCTCCAAGACCAGGGATCCTGAGGCGGGTGTCCCTCGCCCACAACGAGCAGGAGCTCTGTCATCGCCCTGGCCCTCCTCAGGACCCCCAATCCCCCCGGGGGGAGCGATCAAGGGCCCGATCACCCCCGACTCTCCCGCACCCTCTATTTCCCGCTCGCCCCGGTTCCGAATCCTCAAATCCCCCAAGTTAAACTCAAAAATTCATTTCAAGGTCCCCACACAAGATGGCCCCCCTGGGGCACAAGATGGTGGGGACCGAGAAACGGCGTGGCAGGAACCCCTTCCCCCTCTTCAAAATCCTTTTCTTCCCCCCCCTCCAAACCCCTTCCTCCCAGACTCCAACCCCTTCCTGCTGCCACACGCCAATTTCCCTGAAGCTCCTCCTTCCTACCACCTTGTAACTCCGCCCTGCGCTCCGCCCTCCGCTCCTCCTTCTGTCCCTTCCCGAGCCATGCCTGCTCCCGATGCCACTCCTCTCAGCTCCTCCTCCTGGGTGGGGATTCCCACGCCATCGGACCCTGCCCTGGTTTCCCACGGTACCTCCCAACCCCTCCCCTCGAGTTCCGGTTCTCATGCCCTCCCTTCCGGTTCCTGCGGTTCGCCATCTTATTTCCAGGGATCGGAGGCGGAGGGCGTGAGTGAGTTTTCGCCGGGACTCCAGCAGCCGAGCAACATCACGGCAGCCCCGGTGACGTATCGCCAGAGGCGGGGGGGGAATGTGGACGTCCGGTGGCTCCCCATCTCCCGGTCAGTCCTTCGGGATCTTTGCAAGGCTCAAAAAGAGTTTGGCTCCGAAAGTGAGTACTTTCGGGGCCAGCTCGAGGCTTCCCTCCTGGTGACAGAATTGGCACCCATTGACATTAGACAAATTTTTAAATGCCTTCTAAATAAATCACAGTTCTCCAGGTGGGAAGCTGGCTGGGAGCGCGCTGTCGCAGATTTGATCCCCAGCCTCAGAGCCGACCCGAACCTGGCCACCGATGGGAATGGGGATGAGCTGACCATGGAACACCTATGTGGCATCGGGGAGTGGGCCAAGGGGCAAACTGCAGCTGAACTGATCCCGGCGGACGCATTGGGCCAAAGCGCCCTCGCGGCCGCCAAAGAATTTTTTAAGATCATTTCAGGGACGCCTGCAGTTCCCGTCACATCAATCACGCAGGGGCCCGACGAAAACTTCGATGATTTCGTCCTCCGGCTGGAGACGGTAGCGCAGCACGAAGACGGGGATGAAGATTTCAAGGCGCAGCTCGTGCGATCAGTCGCCGCATCCAATTGCAACCCAGCCTGCAAAGCGGCGATCCAGAGCCTGCCCCTGCATCCCCGTCCGACGCTGCGCAACTATCTGGAAGTTTGCGCCCGCAAGGTGCCGATGGTGCCGAGGGCCGGCAGCTCTAAAGCCAACCCACCGCTTCGTCGAGTCGCCGCTGCGGACATTCCAGAAGACCCGGAGATCGCTGAGATTGACGATATCATCACAGGAGACTGGGATCCTGATTGCCCAGGCCAACGCACCTCCCTTCCCAAGCGTCGCCTGCAGCGGGAAGAGGAGCTCAGGAACATCCCTCAGGTGGCCAGGGCACAGAGGTTGGGGTCTTCAAAGCCCCGCCTTGAATGCCAGTTGAGCTGGGGGAGGGACTCCATTTCCATCCAGGGGATGTCAGACACAGGTGCAGACGTGACGATCATTCTCTCTAGGGAATGGCCGTCACACTGGGAGCTGCAGAACGTGAGTGGCTGCATTCAAGGTGTAGGCGGGACTCAATTAGCTAAACAGTCTAAGAGCGTCGTGCAAATTATGGGGCCAGACGGGCAATTGGCACATGTACGCCCGTTTGTTCTTAACTACACCGAGCCTCTCTGGGGGAGAGACACCCTTGTTGTGGTGCGTGCGCGGGCTTTTGTTTATGTGATTTTTACTCAGTTTTCATATGAAAGTTGGTTGTTTTGTTAAGGTTCAAAATGGCATTTTCAGGCTCAGTTTTCAGGGCTCCCTCTCCCTTCTATCCTTAACAGTTAACTGTCAATCACCTATCACCATGGCAATTCCCGCCTTCTTGTTTCAATTTTTATGTCTGTGTCCCCTCCCTAATTATATTATAATGATGTTTTCTCCTCCTCTGTTCCCCTGGCAACCCCCCTGCCCATCACTCTCTGCCCACTCCCCATCCCTAGAAAGTTCTCCCAGGGACAGAGGGGGATTGGGTCAGGGTGGGAAGCCACACCTGTGTTGTACTATGATTTGTCAGCCGGGTTTGTCTGTTATTGTATTATGCTTTGTCATTGGTCTTATGTGATTTTCCCCTCCCCTCGGGGTTTTTATAACTGCCCCAACCGAGGGGCGGGGGATGGGGCAGTTTTCTGCACACCCTCTCCTGTCAATACCCTTCCTCCTTCCAATAAACCTTCCCCCGCTGCAGAAGATTGCCTCGCCTCTCGTCTCTTCCTTGCTCCACCAGAACTCGCTGCTGCCGTGGGACTGCTTGCCTTTCTGGATCGCCATCCTGTGCCTTGACGCCGGGAGGATCCAGGCAGCTAGCTGGTCGCCCTGCTTCGGCAGAGGCCATATCAGGTGGCCCACTAGGCTGCCGGCTGCTTGACCATTTGTTTCTCCTGCTCTGCTGTGGGAGTTTGCGGGGCTCTCCTTTCACGAGCAACCGCACACCCTCTCACAATGGGGAGCCAAAATTGACCTTCCGGCCCCTCTCCTGGTTTTTCGGGCAGCGGTCGCTGAGGAGCGCGTCACCTGGAAATTGAATTGGAAATCTGACAAACCTGTCCAGGTGAAGCAGTGGCCGCTGAACAAACAGAAATTAAAGCGCTCACGGAGCTCGTGGAGGAGCAAGTCCGCAAGGGCAACCTGGTGGAGACCATGTCCGCATGGAACTCCCCAGTGTTTGTCATCCGCAAATCATCCGGAAAGTGGTGGCTCCTTCACGACCTCCACAAAATAAATGAAATCATCAAAGACATGGGTGCCCTCCAGCCAGGGATGCCTTCCCCATCGATGCTCCCCCAAAATTGGAATCTGGCGATAATAGACTTGAAAGATTGTTTTTTCCAAATTCCGCTACACCCTGACGACGCCCCGCGGTTGGCCTTCATGGTTCCGGCTTTGAACCGTGAAGCTCCCGGTAGACATTACCACTGGCATGTTTTGCCACAGGGCATGAAGTGCAGCCCAATTATCTGCCAGTGGTACGTTGCTGCCCTTCTCGCTCCCATCCGCGAGCGGTATAGTGAGGTCATCATCCATCATTACATGGATGATGTGCTGATCTGTGCCTGCAGAGATCCACGCAGAGAGCCTGCTGGTCCACGTGCTCACCTGTGTGACCGATTGTTTAATCGCTGCAGGGTTCGAGCTCCAGAGTGAAAAGATTCAACGGATGCCACCTTGGAAGTACCTGGGCCTGGAGATCAGCAAGAGGACCATTGTTCCTCAAAAATTGGCCATCAATCCAAAAGTGACCACTTTGGCGTATGCCCACCAACTGTGTGGGGCGTTGAACTGGGTGAGACCCTGGCTGGGTATTACAACTGAAGACCTGGTCCCCTTTTCAAATTATTGGAAGGGGGAGAGGCGCTTTGTTCGCCTAGGGACCTCACCCCAGAGGCCGAGGCATTGTTGCAGAAGATCGGTGTGTTACTTGAGGCAAGGCAGGCCCATCGTTACAACCCGGGCCTGCCATTCAAATTTATCCTATTAGGCCGACTGCCACACCTCCATGGTCTCATCTATCAATGGGACCAGTCCCGCAAATCCATCAAGGGAAAGGGCAAGGACCCAGGTGCGAGTGACCCCCTCTTGATCATAGAGTGGGTGTTCCTCAGCTGCCACCGGGCCAAAAGAATCACACAGCCACACAAGCTGGTGGCGGAACTGATCCGCAAGGCTCGCCTGCAGATCAGGGAGTTGGCAGGTGTGGACTTTGGGTGCATTCATGTGCCATTGGATTTAAAATCTGGCAAATTCAAAACCAAAATGTTAAACGAACTCTTGTCAGAAAGCGAAGTTTTACAATTTGCGCTGGCTAACTACACCGGGCAAATCAACGTTGGGCGACCTGCCCATCCGCTTTTTAACAGCGATTTGCATTTTAAATTTTCTACCAAAAAGGTACTGAGCCGCGTCCCACTCGATGCTCTGACCGTGTTTACAGATGCATCCGGGGGATCCCACAAGTCAGTGATGACTTGGAAAGATCCCCAGACTCAGCGTTGGGAGATGGATGTTAATGTCGTTGAGGGTTCCCCTCAAGTCACTGAGCTGGATGCAGTCGTCAGGGCCTTCGAGAAATTTCAAGACCGGCCATTCAATTTAGTCACTGATTCGGCGTATGTAGCCGGTGTAGTTGCCCGTGCCGAGCATGCTGTTCTGCAGGAAGATCCCAATTTGGCCCTGTACAATCTGCTCTCGAAACTCATCAATCTCATCTCCCACAGAGAGCAGATGTACTACGTGATGCACACCAGGTCATACACAGATCTGCCCGGGTTCATCGCGGAGGGCAACCGCGGGGCTGATGCTCTTGCGGCCCCTGCCGAGATTGAGCCCGAGTGGGCCATGGCAGCAGTAGTCAAGATGGCCCTGCTCCCGGATGTGTTCCAGCAAGCGAAGATCAGCCACCAGCTGTTCCATCAGAATGCGCCTGGTCTGGTCCGCCAGTTCCACCTCACGCGTGACCAGGCCAAGGCCATTGTGGCCACATGCCCCCAGTGCCAGCAGAGTCAGCTACCATCGCTGCCTGCTGGCACCAATCCCAGGGGACTTTCCAGCTGTGAGGTGTGGCAGACTGATGTCACCAAAATTCCAGAATTCGGCCGCCTCAAGTTTGTCCATGTTTCTGTGGACACCTTCTCCAGCGCCGTCTTTGCCTCTGCCCATGCAGGGGAGAAAGCTTCGGATGTCCAGAAACATCTCATCCAGGCTTTCTCTGTGCTGGGCATCCCCAAAGTGCTCAAAACTGACAACGGGCCCACGTACGTCTCCAGGGAAGTCAGGAGCTTCCTGCAGCAATGGGGAATAGAGCACAAAACCGGCATCCCCTATTCCCCCACAGGTCAGGCCGTGATTGAGAGGACCCATCAGAGCTTCAAAAGAGTTCTGAGTCACCTAACACCGGCGATGAAGATGGAGTCCCCTCAAGTCCAGTTATCTCGGGCACTTTATACACTCAACTTTTTGAATTGTTCGTGTGAGTGTCTGAACCCTCCCATTGTGAGGCACTTCGGGGGCCACGGTGATCTGCAGTTGAAAGAGAAACCTCCGGTTCTGGTGAGGGACCCGGAGACCTGGCGGCAGGAGGAGCCATTTGATCTTGTGACCTAGGGGCAGGGATACGCTTGCGTGTCCACCCCCTCGGGTCCCAAGTGGGTCCCCTCCCACTGGGTTCGGCTGTTTGTCCCCCATACAAGGAAGACCCCCAAGCCGGTACCACAGGTGGCAGTAGCGAGTTGGCGGCGGAAGCGGAGGTTCTGTTCTCCATCTCATTCTCCAAGAACCTCCAGCTCAGAGTCCTCCCTTCCCAACCTTCTCCTGCAATTTGATCCAGACCTCTCCTCTGACAACCCTGACCCCGAGTTTTAATCCATCTCATTTTGTTTCTTTTAGAGAAGCGCACCATGCCCAGAGACAGGATCCTGCTCGGCCTGGTCATCATGGCCTTCTTCCTCCCAGCCGTGGCTCCTTGGCCAGTCCAACAACCCAGTCATAACATCTGGAAGTTGCTTGCACAGTCCCTTGGCCGAGAAGACATCTGCCTTGACACCGGCAGTGCAGACAGCCCTCTTGGGACCTGCCTGGTGGGGATCCCTCTCCCAGTCGATCAGTTCCCCGACCCCCTCAATCAGCAATTCCAGGGTTGGGTGAGTAGAAAAGTCGTCCATGGGGGACCCGGCCCAAGCACGCGTGTCATCTGGGAGAGAGGGGCCAGGCGCCTCCCCATGAGCCAGAAAGAAAACCAACCCTTGGAATTCCATTTGCTCGGCTCGTCCAAAGCTCAAATTTGTTTTCAGTTTTTCCCCCCCTATGAGCTTTCCCCTGTCCCCGAATTAATCATTTTTAGACAGAGCAAAGTCCAGTTTCAGGTCACTGCATGGTGCCAAACCACTGTCACCATAGCAGCGGCCACAATGATGAAATGGTCTCCCTCGTTCTCTTCCCAAAGGTACATTTTTCATTTGTGGCGACCGAGCATGGGCAGGCATCCCCTCTCGGCTTATAGGAGGCCCGTGCACCTTCGGACAGCTGACGCTGTTTTCGCCCAACATGACCGAAATTAAAGATTGGCGCTCGGTAAATTCTACAGAAGGTGCGATTTGGTCCAAAAGAGACACCAAGAAATTTGGCTCCAATTGCGATTCCGAGATTGTACATTGGCCGTGAACCAAAAGAATCGCAATGTCTGTTCTCTTGCCCTGGGTTGTTGCCGCAAAGGCACTGGGCGAATTGGGTGAATTAGAATGTTGGGTCGCGAAGCAAGCGAATTTAACATCAGCTGCTCTTAGTAGCCTCCTAGAAGATGAGCAAATAACCAGGCAGGCCACCCTGCAGAATCGGGCGGCCCTGGACTACCTGCTGTTTTTGCACCACCAATCATGCAGGGAGTTCCAGGGCCTCTGCTGCTTTGATCTTCGATCAAAGGCCAAGGACGTGCAAGCAAAAATCGGCGAAATCCAAGATCACGTCGCCGAGATTCGCCAGGAGCCACAAGACTGGCTGAACCATTTGTTTTCAGGGTCTGGACTCTCGAACTGGGCAATTCCAATTGTTAAAGACTTAATTTATGTTTTATTAGTTGCAATCCTCATCTTGATCAGCTCTGCGGTGCTTTGGCGGTGTCTCAAAGGAGTGATTCAGAGACTCACAGACACGCCACAAGTGAACGCCGTCTTGACCCCTCTTCCACCGCCACCTCCATACGAGGAGATGGCCAGCCTATCACCACCGGTTTCTGATGACGGCGCAGCACGAGTTGAACATGAAGACACTTATGAAAGCCTTTAATTTGAGACTGAGAAAGAACTCAAACAGTTTCCTAAGTTAAACATCCCTCCCCATGTTCTTTTTTTCATTTCCTTTAGAAAAGGAGGAGATGTTGCGGTGCGCGAAGTTGGTTTTAAGCAGTTTGATGTTGTGTTTGTTCAGTTGTATGTACGTTTTGATCAGTTTTATAAGTTATTGTTATAGGTTCAAAATGGCGTTTTAAAACTTGGGTTTTCAGGGCTCCCTCCCCTCCTTCTTCCCCGCAGTTAACTGCCAGTCACAAAGTTCCCATAGCAACTCCCACCCTTTTGTATCCATTTGCCCATCCATCAGTTTTCCCCTCCCTTGTTTCCCCGGCAACCCCCCTGTCCATCACCCTTTCCCCACTCCTCATCCCTAGAATCTTCCATCAGGGACTGAGGGTGATTGGTGCAGGGTGGGAAGCCACTCCCTTGTCGCTTTGTCATTGTTAGAGTCTCATGCCTTTCATTTTGTTCCTTTGATGTTGTTTCTTTGTCTTTCATCCCACCCCTCGGGGATTCTTTATCTGCCCCACCCGAGGGGCGGGCTTTGGGCAGTTGCTCGCACCCTCCTTCCCAACCTGTGCTCCCTTTTCCTCAATAAACCCTTCCCCTGCTGCGAGTTTCTGCCTCCTTCGTGTCTTCCATCGCCTCGCCGCGATTTAGCACTGCTGCCGTGCGCCCTTTCCAGCCTTTCTCAGAGACGCCTTCTCCTGCCCTGCTGCAGGAGAGGTCCCTGGCAGCCGGCCATCTCCCCAGCTGCTCTTGGCAAAGAGCCCACGCTGCCGTGGTCAGCTGGCCGGCCCAACCAGGCTGTGGGCTGCGCATTTTGTGGAGCTTAGCCGGGATTGCACTTACGCGCAGCCGCACCAAGTGAGGAAGCAGAGAAAGAGGCAGAAGTTGCTTGTGAAGTTCAGCAAAGAACCGTTTCACACTGAGTTCATCCCAAAACTGAGGTGCATTTTCAAAGCAGTTACCGTAGCTTTTTGCTTTGCAGTTTTGTTTTTTGTATAAAAGACTTTATGTTCCCTCTTGTTACACTCTGAAGTCCAGAGACTAAGGTGGCTCCCTAAGTGCTGGTTTCAGTGTTTTGAATTCACTGGAGTCAAAAGCATGGGTACCCTGTACCTGGTGTTTCAGGAAGACTGCCTTTGACTGAGGGATTCTACCTCCTATGCAAATATTTTTAGTTATGTAAAATTTGGAGTCAAGGTGTTCCTATAGTGGGTTGAGACCACACTGTAAGAAGGAAGAAAATGAGCAAGATTCTCTTTCCCATTCTGTAGACAAGGAATCCAAGAAATATAAGCTAAATCCAATGACTTATTACTTGTTTCCCAGGAATCTGTTTGCCAGGAATTTCTCACTTTTATCACCAATGTAAGTCCAAATACAGGTAAATTGGTCAGGAAAATATACATTTATTTCTTTGGCTTTTACTATTCATGGTGCTGTGGTTAGACCAGGTAACCGAAAACATTGGCAGGAACACCCTTTGCCACAGGTATTGACTCGTTAAAACCGAAAATCATGGACAAAGACTCTCTAACTAGTCAAAGTTAGAACATGGTATTTTCATTTCGCTGGTGGGTGGCACAGGGGTAGTCATTCCTGAAATGCATGACCGCGCCGTACAAGGATTTTTGCCTTCTGTTTATTTCCCAAAATAACACATATTTCCCAAAATAATAAATACATGTTTATTTCCCAAAATAATACAATAATAGCACCTCCCATCCCCGCTTTGTATTAAAATGAGGTTATTAGTCTTTCACGAGTGCACAATTCTTCTCTTGAATTGGGTCAGTGGTCCCAGGGATGAAGTCAGGAACATCTTCATCAGGTCTCTGTGACCCTCTGGCATGATCCAAGGCCCCCTGCTTCGTGATGGATTGACACAGAGCCCAGGTGCTGGCCATTGTTCTACTGGTTTCAGTGTGTTCCTAGAATGGTTCGCTTGCTCCACTTCCTTCTGCAAATGAGCTCATAATAAAACAATTAGCTTTAGCTTAAGCATCTAATAATCATTAACCTGTCGTTGGTGTCTCTAACTTCAATACTAATTGGTTCTAAGCCTCAGCTAAAATCTTAACCCTTTTAAAATCATGATTCAGTATAGCGTAGAAATAAACAGGAAAGGATGGATTCAGGACCAGCTCCCAGAGGATCAGGAAGTGTTTGGGTGCTGCATGCCCACCACACCTACATCACCTTAAGGGATACTGCTGTCACAGGAGGAAAAATTGTCCAAGCATGTGAGATGAAAAGGTGAAGGCAGTGACACAGCTGTGTACAAATCAGAAAGTGAAAATTGTGTCTTCCTGCAGTGCAAGGAGATCTTACATGCTAGCAAGCAGTAGAGCCCAGAGGGAGTTTCAGCTGAAACACACACTAATGTATGGCAGAGATACTTAAAATATTAATAATTTCTAACAGCTTCGCAAGAATAAGTCCATATAGACTGTTTCAATGTTGCCTCTGTTGCATGTAATACCAGGAGACTAGTGAAAAAAAACCGTACATAAAACATATTTCACTTTCAGAACTGTCTGTTCTTTAACTTGGAACTGGTAAATATTCAGCAGTAGGAAAAACACTAAAATTGCATTTTCAAAGTGGTAAAAACTCTGATTCAAAAGTTACAGTGTCATATAGGGAAAAAGGAAAGATATGGAACAATAATACTTGAAATGATCAGGCCTGTATATTGAGTTATGTTCCTTACAAATTATTTTTAAAGGGGAAAGAAGTAATTTTTAGAAAAAAATCTTAATCTAAAACCATATACCACAGTTGTAAGGGCTTTTCTTTCCTGAAAATTAACAACCTTTTCTGTTGTTAATTTTTAAACCAGTTTTTGGCCCAAACACTGAAATGTGACATCCATCATTTACCTTGTGATGTTTGTAACCGATATTAAATTCTAACAGTACCACAGAAAAGAGTCATGGGGGAGAATCATGCTGCCAGACACAAGATAAGCACATTTCTTTTTAAGTTTCAGTATCCCTAAAACACAGCTAAGGGTAATTTCTCACTCTTAGCCACAGAGTACTGTGGCAAAGCCAATGTAACCATAAGTATACTACAGGTGTGATTCAAGATTCCAATGGACAATCTACTTTTCAGCCAGCTGTTTCCTCATCCCTAGTAGGGCACAGGGCTTGTATTTGTGAAATACAAAGCTGTGTTTCCTGTCAGGTACAAACAGGTGACGTGTGTATTTGTGAGTGCGAAATGTGTGGACACTGACAGTGGGAGAGCTGTGAATTCTAATAATAACTGAGGAAAATAAAGCATGGGAAAAGGCCTTTGAACCTATCTTTTGTTTGCAATTAACCCTGGTTGATTTAGGAGCACTGGAATTAAAGCGTTAAGGATGTTGCGTTTTGCTTGTAGTTAATCCATAAAGAGCTCTGCAACAATAACCTTTTGAAGTATAATTTTAGAATATTACTTGTATCCTTGAAACTGTAGCTTTGGAATATATAGAAAGAAAATATGCTTATCTCACACCTTATTGAAGCAGAGAAAAACAGCTTGAGAAAGGAAGATGAACACCACCTCAAGGGTTTATGGTTTCGACCAAGGGAAGCTGGACATCACTGTTATTAGATTTATAGTGTCTGCAATTAAAAGGTGAACCCACATCTGGGGAGTTGGACTGCACCAGATGGGATTCATCTTTCTTCTTTCGGAAACTGGACCACCACCATCTGGGAATACTTCTTTTGAGATACATCCTGAGAGAAACTAAAATCACAATAGTGTATGGAATTGTGATGTAATAATTTCGAATAAAAATTGCTGATGAATAAAAAAATTGGAAATAGAAACTGCTGAAAAAGCTGATGAGTACCCCTATAAATACCTGTAACCCTCAATTATCGGTGTGCAGTTGGAGGGAAAACTTCCCCCACTGTACCCAGCGCTGTACTGCTCATACTTTCCCATATTAAATAATAATTTGATTGCTGCTTGAATATTGGCCTAGTCAAGCTTCTTATTCTTAACATATTCATGTGCTTCTCATGAGCCACAGAGATTACAAAGGAGGCCTTCAAAATGAGGCTTTTCTTGATGAAGCACCACATAGATGGAGACGTGGGAAATAAGGGCCATGAAACATGAAGCAAGATATCCCTTCTTTTCTGAACTCCTGTCTTCTCCTTTTTGCCTACTCATTAGAAATTGTGCTGTGATTCAGTCGCTGGGATATTTTTGTGAAGGGTGTTACCCTGTGTTTAAAGACAGACAAACCCCATCCCACTGAGGTGGATCATTCGAAATTCAGGGTCTGTTTTAAGCCATTTAAGATTAATTGGGAAGACATTTTCTAGGTAGTGGGTTTCAATTTTTTCTGAGAAAGCCAGCACACAGAAATGTCACCGCATCTTTAAAAGAATCAGTCCAAAAAACTACTCCAGGATGTGATGAGACCAACAATCCCTGTGTCAGCATGTCACCCACAGGGCAGCGACTGAAGTGACAGGGCCGAGCCCTCATGGTTAAACGATGTAAAGACATTTTAAAAAGCCCCAGTGCCCCCCCAGTGCCCCTTAAAAAAGGGCATGAACTAAATTAGATGAAAGGTCTATTTTGTCCTGCTATGAAAACTGTTTCTGGTTCAAGAGAGAATTTAAAATAAAAAGAACAAGGGACACTAAGCACAGATGATTGCAAGACCACCTTTGTTAGGTTACATTGAAACTGCAGAAAGGATTTTGCGTTGTAACTCTCCCCTGATTGGAAAAAAAAAAGTAATTTTTACTGAGGAAAGAAATATGCAAAACCTCTTTCTGACAACACCAGCATGAGTTC
>NW_022147848.1:0-6585 GCF_901933205.1 Camarhynchus parvulus
TGGCACCAGTGCCCTTTCGGGCTGGTTTGATAGTGCCAGCGGTCCCACAATCTGCCATCAAGGACGGGGAGAAGCAGTGACTTTTGTTTTCTGGCGGGAAAGGCCGGTTTTTTTGTTTGGGGGCCTCGGTGGACTGGCTCCCTGTAAACCAGCGTCGCCAGGATGCCTCCCAGACAAGCTGGCACCAGTGCCAGCTTCGGGCTGGTTTGATAGTGCCAGCGAGTCCTACAATCTGCCATCGGGGAAGGGGCTGGTGGGTTTTTTTCAGGGAAAGGAGCCCGTGGTTTTTGTTTGGGGCCTGTGCGGAGTGTGACTGGCTCCTGAAAATCTCGATCAGGCAGGATGCCTCCCCAACCCAAGCTGGCACCAGTGCCAGCGGGGCTGGTTTGGTAGTGCCAGCAGTCCCACAATCTGCCATAAGAACTGGGGCTGGTGAGTTTTTGTTTCAGGGACAGGCCGGGTTTTTGTTTGGGCCTGTGGGGGTGGCGGCTGTCTCCGAAAATCCAGCGTCACGCTGGGATGCCTCCCAGACCCAAGCTGGCACCAGTGCCAGCTGGGGCTGGTTTGATAGATGCCAATGAGGTCCCTACAATCTGCCATCAGGAACCAGGGCTGGTGAGTTTTGTTTCGAACGGAAGGCCGTTGTTTGTGTTTGAGGGGGCTGCACTGGGGTGGCCAACTGGCTCCTGAAAATCCGCGATGCAGGATGCCTCCCAGACCCAAGCTGGCACCAGTGCCAGCTTCGGGCTGGTTTGATAGTGCCAACGAGGTCCCAATCTGCCATCATGAACTGGGGCTGGTGACTTTTTTTGTTTCAAAGGGAAAGGGCGGGTTTTATGTTTGGGGCCTGTGGCCGGTGGCTCCTGTCTCTGAAAATCGCGTCACGGGATGCCTCCCAGACCCAAGCTGGCACCAGTGCCAACTTCGGGCTGGTTTGATAGGGCTGTGAGTCCCTACAATCTGCCATCAATAAAAGTGGGCTGGTGGGTTTTTTCCGGGAAGGGCCGTTGTATGTGTTTGGGGGGCAATGTGCCTGGAGAACTGGCTCCTGAAAAGTCGGTCTGATCGGGGGATGCCTCCCAGACCCAAGCTGGCACCAGTGCCAACTTCGGGCTGGTTTGATAGTGCCAGCGGAGTCCCTACAATCTGCCATCAGGAACCTGGGCTGGTGACTTTTGTTTCAGCGGAAAGGCCGGTTTTGTTTGGGGCCTGTAGGCAGGTGGCGGCTGGCTCCTGAAAATCAGCGTCACGCGGGATGCCTCCCAGACCCAAGCTGGCACCAGTGCCAACATCGGGCTGGTTTGATAGTGCCAGCGGCCTCCTGAAAATCCCTGCAATCTGCCACCCAAGGCCGGAGGCTGGTGAGTTTTTTGTTTCGAGGGGAAAGGCCTGTGTGTGTTATGTTTTGGGGCCTGTTTGGGGCCTGGAGGGGCGGCTCCTGAAAATCGATCATCGCAGGATGCCTCCCAGACCCAAGCTGGCACCAGTGCCAACTGGGGCTGGTTTTGATAGTGCCAGCGAGGTCCTACAATCTGCCATCAAGGACCAGGGCTGGTGACTTTTGTTTCCCAAGGGAGGCCGATTGTTTATGTTTGGGGGCCTGTGGCCTGGGTGGCAGGCTGGCTCCTGAAAATCGCGTCGCAGGATGCCTCCCAGACAGCTGGCACCAGTGCCAACTCGGGCTGGTTTGATGTGCCAACAAAAGTTCTACAATCCAGCAGGAACTGGGGCTGGTGTCCCACAATCTGCCATCAGGAACTGGGGCTGGTTTGACTTTTTGTTTCAGTCCTATAAGCCAAAAGGCCGGTGGTGACTTTTTGTTTGGGGGCCTATATGTTTGGCCGGGTGGCAGGACTGGCTCCTGAAAATCAGCGATCGCGGCAGGATGCCTCCCAGACCCAAGCTGGCACCAGTGCCAACTCGGGCTGGTTTGATAGTGCCAGCGAGGTCCTACAATCTGCCATCAGGAACCAGGGCTGGTGACTTTTTTGTTTCCCAGGGAAAGCCCGTTTATGTTTGGGGCCTGTGGCCGGGTAGCCGGCAGGTTGGCTCCTGAAAATCCGCGATCGCGGGATGCCTCCCAGACCCAAGCTGGCACCAGTGCCAGCTCGGGCTGGTTTGATAGTGCCAACGGAGGTCTACAATCTGCCATCAGGGAAGGGGCTGGTGAGTTTTGTTTCAGAGAGGTTTAAGGCCCAGAGTGGAATATGTTTGGGGGCCTGTGGCCGGGAGTGGCGGTTGGCTCCTGAAAACCCGCCATAGGCAGGATGCCTCCCAGACCCAAGCTGGCACCAGTGCCAGCTCGGGCTGGTTTGTTAGTGCCAACAGGGTCCTACAATCTGCCATAAGGAACGGGGGCTGGTGACTTTTTTGTTTCAGACGGAAAGCCCCGTTGTTTATGTTTGGGGGCCTAGGCCTGCTGGCTCCTGAAAATCCGCGATCTTGGGATGCCTCCCAGACCCAAGCTGGCACCAGTGCCAACTCGGGCTGGTTTGATAGTGCCAACGGAGTCCTACAATCTGCCATAAAGAACAGGGGCTGGTGACTTTTGTTTCCCAGGGAAAGGGCCGTTGTTTATGTTTGGGCCTGTGGCCCAGGGTGGCGACTGGCTCCTGAAAATCGCGATGAGGCGGGATGCCTCCCAGACCCAAGCTGGCACCAGTGCCAACTTCGGGCTGGTTTGATAGTGCCAACGGAGTCCCTAAAATCTGCCATCAAGGAACCGGGGCTGGTGACTTTTTGTTTCAGAGGGAAAGGGCGGTTTATATGTTTGGGGCCTGTGGCCCAGAGTGGCGACTGGCTCCTGAAAATCGCGTCGCAGGATGCCTCCCCAGACCGAGCTGGCACCAGTGCCAACTCGGGCTGGTTTGATAGTACCAACGGAGTCCTACAATCTGCCATCAGGGAAAGGGGCTGGTGAGTTTTTTGTTTCCAGAGGGAAAAGCCCGTGGAATATGTTTGGGGGCCTGTGGCCTGGGTGGCAGATGGCTCCTGAAAATCTGCGATACGCAGGATGCCTCCCAGACCCAAGCTGGCACCAGTGCCAACTTGGGCTGGTTTGATAGTGCCAACAAAAAGTCCTACAATCTGCCATCACGAACTGGGGCTGGTGACTTGTGTTTCAGAGGAAAGGCCGTGGAATATGTTTGGGGCCTGTGGCCGGAGTGGCCGTCTGGCTCCTGAAAATCCGCGATACGCAGGATGCCTCCCAGACCCAAGCTGGCACCAGTGCCAACTCGGGCTGGTTTGATAGTGCCAGCAGAGTCCTACAATCTGCCATCAGGAACTGGGGCTGGTGACTTTGTTTCAGAGGGAAAGGCCCGTGGAATATGTTTGGGGGCCTGTGGCCCAGAGTGGCGGGTGCCTCCTGAAAATCCGCGATCGCCAGGATGCCTCCCAGACCCAAGCTGGCACCAGTGCCAACTCGGGCTGGTTTGATAGTGCCAACGGAGTCCTACAATCTGCCATCAGGAACTGGGGCTGGTGACTTTTGTTTCAGAGGGAAAGGCCCCGTGGAATATGTTTGGGGCCTGTGGCCCCAGAGTGGCGGGTGCCTCCTGAAAATCCAGCGATGCATAGGATGCCTCCCAGACCCAAGCTGGCACCAGTGCCAACTCGGGCTGGTTTGATAGTGCCAACGGAGTCCTACAATCTGCCATAAAGAACCAGGGCTGGTGACTTTTTGTTTCCCAGGGGAAAGGCCCGGAGTTTATGTTTGGGGCCTGTGGCCCGGAGTGGCAGGTTGGCTCCTGAAAAACCAGGGCGACACGCAGAGGATACCTCCCAGACCCAGGCTGGCACCAGTGCCAACTCGGGCTGGTTTGATAGTGCCAACGGAGTCCTACGATCTGCCATAAAGAACCAGGGCTGGTGACTTTTTTGTTTCCCAGGGAAGCGGCCCGTGTTTATGTTTGGGGGCCTGTGGGCCCGGAGTGGCCGACTGGCTCCTGAAATCCAGCGATCGCAGGATGCCTCCCAGACCCAAGCTGGCACCAGTGCCAACTCGGGCTGGTTTGATAGTGCCAGCAGAGTCCCTACAATCTGCCATCAGGAACTGGGTCTGTTGACTTTTGTTTCCCAGGGAAGCGGCCGTGTATATGTTTGGGGGCCTGTGGCCGGAGTGGCGACTGGCTCCTGAAAATCCGCGATACGCAGGATGCCTCCCAGACCCAAGCTGGCACCAGTGCCAACTCGGGCTGGTTTGATAGTGCCAACGGAGTCCTACAATCTGCCATAAAAACCTGGGCTAGTGAGTTTTGTTTCAGACGGAAAGGGCCGGAGTTTATGTTTGGGGGCCTGTGGCCCAGAGTGTCAGGTTGGCTCCTGAAAATCCGCAATACGCAGGATGCCTCCCAGACCCAAGCTGGCACCAGTGCCAACTCGGGCTGGTTTGATAGTGCCAACGAGTCCTACAATCTGCCATCAGGAACTGGGTCTGTTGACTTTTGTTCCCCAGGGGAAGCGGCCGTTTTGTATATGTTTAGTGGCCTGTGGCCGCGCCAGGATGCCTCCCACTGGCTCCTGAAAAAAGGTCCTACAATCTGCCATCAGGACGGCTGGTGAGGATGCCTCCCCAGACCCAAGCTGGCACCAGTGCCAACTCAGGCCTGGTTTGATAGTGCCAATGGAGTCCTACAATCTGCCTGCAAAAGAACAAGGGCTGGTGACTTTTGTTTCCCAGGGAAACGGCCGGTGTATATGTTTGCTGCCCTGTGGCCCGGAGTAGCCGGCGGCTCCTCAAAAATCAGCGATAGGCAGGATGCCTCCCAGACCCAAGCTGGCACCAGTGCCAACTCGGGCTGGTTTATTAGTGCCAACGAGTCCTACAATCTGCCATCAGGAACTGGGTGTGTTGACTTTTGTTTCCCAGGGAATCGGCCGGTGTATATGTTTGGGGCCTGTGGCCCAGAGTGGCAGACTGGCTCCTGAAAATCCGGCGATCACGCAGGATGCCTCCCAGACCCAAGCTGGCACCAGTGCCAACTCGGGCTGGTTTGATAGTGCCAACGAGTCCTACAATCTGCAATCAGGGAAAGGGGCTGGTGAGTTTTTCAGAGGGAAAAGCCCGTGGAATATGTTTGGGGGCCATAGGCCTGAAGTGGTGATTGGCTCCTGAAAATCTGCGATCATGCAGGATGCCTCCCAGACCCAAGCTGGCACCAGTGCCAACTTGGGCTGGTTTGATGAATGCCAACAAAAGTCCTACAATCTGCCATCACGAACTGGGGCTGGTGACTTGTGTTTCAGAGGGAAAGGCCCGTGGAATATGTTTGGGGCCTGTGGCCCCGGAGTGGCCGTCTGGCTCCTGAAAATCCGATGATATGGGATGCCTCCCAGACCCAAGCTGGCACCAGTGCCAACTTCGGGCTGGTTTGATAGTGCCAACGAGTCCTACAATCTGCCATCAGGAACTGGGGCTGGTGACTTTTGTTTCAGAGGGAAAGGCCCCGTGTAATATGTTTGGGGGCCTGTGGCCCAGAGTGGCCGGTGCCTCCTGAAAATCCAGCGATCACGGATGATGCCTCCCAGACCCAAGCTGGCACCAGTGCCAACTCGGGCTGGTTTGATAGTGCCAACGGAGTCCTAAAATCTGCCATCAGGAAAAGGGGCTGGTGACTTTTGTTTCAGAGGGAAAGGCCCGGTTTATATGTTTAAGGGCCTGTGGACCAGAGTTGCCCGCCTGCCTCCGGAAAACCGCGGTACACAGGATGCCTCCCAGACCCAAGCTGGCACCAGTGCCAACTCGGGCTGGTTTGATAGTGCCAACGGAGTCCTACAATCTGCCATAAAGAACCAGGGCTGGTGACTTTTTGTTTCCCAGGAAAGGGCCGGAGTTTATGTTTGGGGGCCTGTGGCCCCGAGTGGCAGGTTGGCTCCTGAAAATCCGCGATACGCAGGATACCTCCCAGACCCAGGCTGGCACCAGTGCCAACTTGGGCTGGTTTGATAGTGCCAACGGAGTCCCTACGATCTGCCATAAAGAACCACCAGGGCTGGTGACTTTTGATTCCCAGGGGAAAGGGCCGGAGTTTATGTTTGGGGGCCTGTGGCCCGGAGTGTCAGGTTGGCTCCTGAAAATCCACGATACGCAGGATGCCTCCCCAGACCCAAGCTGGCACCAGTGCCAACTCGGGCTGGTTTGATAGTGCCAACGGAGTCCCCACAATCTGCCATCAGGAACTGGGTCTGTTGACTTTTTGTTTCCCAGGAAGCGGCCCCGTATATGTTTGGGGGCCTGTGGCCGGAGTGGCCGACTGGCTCCTGAAAATCCAGCGACACGCCCAGGATGCCTCCCAGACCCAAGCTGGCACCAGTGCCAACTCGGGCTGGTTTGATAGTGCCAGCGAGGTCCTACAATCTGCCACAAAAACCTGGGCTAGTGAGTTTTGTTTCAGGCGGAAAGGCCGGAGTTTGTGTTTGGGGCCTCTGGCTGACTGGCTCCTGAAAATCCCAGCGATGCATGGGATGCCTCCCAGACCCAAGCTGGCACCAGTGCCAACTCGGGCTGGTTTGATGATAGTGCC
Source organism: Camarhynchus parvulus (assembly GCF_901933205.1). NCBI lineage: Eukaryota > Metazoa > Chordata > Aves > Passeriformes > Thraupidae > Camarhynchus > Camarhynchus parvulus. The sequence continues at coordinate 6,525 of NW_022147848.1, forward strand.
AGCGGAGTCCTACAATCTGCCACAAAAAACCTGGGCTAGTGAGTTTTGTTTCCAGGCGGAA
>NW_022147849.1:0-6579 GCF_901933205.1 Camarhynchus parvulus
ATCCTGGCACAGAACCTGCAGAGCGAGCACAGGGCCAGGCGTTACTTGGCACTCAGAGGCCTCGTAGTGCTGGGCAAGAATCCCTGCATGGTGAGAAGGGGGCAGTGGCTGAAGCGTGCAGGCAGCGTGGGGCTGGGCAACGCACTCCAGCTTGGCCTTGCCTGGGCTTCCGGGCACCTGGGGCAGCTGCTCCCAGCTCTCAGGCCTCCCGCTTCAGCTGCCCCAGTGCAGGGGGACAGGCCTTTGCCTCTGGGCCCTGGGCGGCAGCAGGGTGGCTTCCCACAAACTTGTGTTCCACACAGGCTGAAAAAATGTGGAGCCTGACTGAAAGTCTTGTGGAGCTCCTGCAGGAAAATGATAGCGACATGGTCAGGATGACCATTCTCCTACTCAGATATTTGCTCCTGGATAGTGGTGCCCCAATACCCACCCCCATTGCCCTGCAGCTGGCTGAGGCGCTCCTGCCGCTCTTTGACCACGTAAGGCTCTGTGCCCGCCCTGTGGAGATGCAGGCCTGTGCCCTGGGGGCCTGAAGCAGCTGATGCTGAGGGGTTTTGCCCTTCCTTTCATACAGGATGATAGCCAGGTGCAGCTGAGCTCCATGTGTGTCTTTCAAGAGATGCTGGACTTATTAACCGAAGATGGAAGAAAAGCCCTGAAGGCACACGCGCGCCAGAGCCTGGTCCCACTCTACTTCCACTGCCATGATGAGAATCAGATTGTTGCTGAGGTGAGGACTTGTGGCCGGCTGCTGTCCCCTGGCAGGGGCTGGGCTGCCTCCTGCCCTGGCACCTTGCGGGCTGCAGCCTCCTCCAGGCTGTGGCACTGGGACGCAGGTCCTTTGCCCTGGGTTGTGTGGACATCTCCACGTGTCTGCTGTTCTCCAGGTTTCTCAGGAAACGCTGCTTTGTGTGGCCGAATTCCTGAAGAGGAGGGACCTTGACAAACTGGTGAACAAGAAGAAGCTGTGCATGTTCACAGACAGCCTGGTAAGAGCAGCCGAGAATCCCCAGCCTCAGCCTGGAGAAGGCCCCTGAGGGCGGTGCTCAGTGTGCGGGGCTGGCAGCTGTGCCCCTGCCCGCTGCTGCAGCCAGAGGCCGCGCGGGCTCTTCTCCAGGCTCCCGTGGGCCCGAGCCGGGTGCCCATGGAGCCCCGGCCCGGCGGGGCTGCGGGCCGGCACCGCGGCTCCCCGGGCAGCAGCCGGCCCTCTGCCCCCTGCCCCCGGCAGCCCGGCGCCAGCGGCTGCTGGCCGCGCCTCAGGGCTGTGCGGCCAGGGGAGGCGGGGGGCTGGGCGCAGGCAGCAGCCCGGCCCAGGGGCTGAGCCCGCGCCAACCCTTTCCCTCCCTCCTGCCGCTCTCTGCAGCTGGCAGAGGACAGGAGCAGAGCGGCCGAGCACCTGCGCCGGGCCCTGCGCGGTACCTGGCGGAGCCCACAGGAGCCCCTGCGAGAGGCGGCCGTCAGGTTCATGGGTGAGCCACGAGCCCGGGCTCCCTCCCCGGCCCGGCCCGCCGCAGCTCGGCCCCAGCCCCGCCTGCTGCCCCGGCAGCGCCAGCCGGGCCCGGGCCGTGGAGCCCCGCCTGGCCTGGGCATTGCTGCTGCCGCCCTCTGGCAGCCGTGCCCTGGGGCGGCAGCGTGCGGCAAGGGCCGGGCTGAGCCCTGCCGGGCCAGCAGCCCGTGTGGCCACAGCGCCGGCAGCGCCGCTGGCAGGGAGCTGTGCCGCTGGGGCCCTGACAGGCTCTGTGTTCACAGGCATGGCCGGGCGGCACCTGAGGGGGCAGCAGCAAGAGCTGCAGCTGATCTGCACTGGTGAGTGAGGGCAGCGGGCTGACAGCGGGGGCTGCCGGGGGGAGCTGCAAGCCCTGCCCCGGCTGCGGAGGGCTCTGCTCCCGGGGGCAGAGCACACTGAGATTTCAGGGCCATGTGGGCCATTCGTGGCCAGCAGCTTCGGGCTGATCCCCTTGCTCCCTGCTCCCTCCTGGCCATGGCAAGAGCCGGCTGGGATGGCCCTGGCAGGGGGCTCTCCTCGGCTCCCCGCAGATCCAGCTTCTGACCTTGGCTCTGTTCCTCTCTCTTGCAGCCCTGGAACGCCTGATGGAGGACATGAGCAGTGCCGTGTCAGAGCTGGCACTTGAAACACTGCATGTCCTCCAAGCAACAGCAAGTGGCCGATATTCCATCTTCCAGAGGCTGCACGATCAGCTGCGTAGGGCATGGATGACTCGGCCTCGCCTGTCAGGGCCCGGGCTGGCTGCACTGCTGGAGCTCTGAGGGGAGATGACTTGGGACGCTCCCTTACTGGGGCAACCTGAGCCAGCAGGGATTTTCCTTTCCTTTAAGGTTTTTCTATTCTTCCTTTCTTTTTTTTATCCTTTGTAAATATAGAATGTGTTATAATATTCAGACTGTAAGGAGATTTCTTTGCTGCCCAGGGTCTTTATGGCATAGGGGAAGAGGGGAAATGGGTCCTTCTGCTCAGCCAGCTGCCCAGGTGTGCAGTGCTGCAGGGAAAATGGCCAGAAGCCCCTTGGCCTGTGGTGGTTCTGCTGAAGCCTTTGTGCTGCCGGCAGAGCAGCTGGGCAGGGGCCGGAGCTGCGGGGATCCCTGCCAGAGCGGTGCCTGGAGATGGCCACAAGGCCTGTGCCAGGCAGGAAGCGCCATCCCGTCTCCTCCTGCCCTGCCCGTGTGCTGCTGGCTGCCTTGCTGAGGGCTCCCAGGTGCCTCTGGCTGGGGCTGCTCTGGAGCTGCTGTGGGGCTGCGGCGCTGCTGCCGGGCAGCTTGGCCGGGCTGGGGCAGCCCCTGAGGGGCTGGGGCGCTGGCAAGCCCTGAGCAATGGGCTGTCAGAGGCCACAAGCAGCCCCCTGGCAGCCCCCTTGATCCTGGCACCCGGCTGCTCTGGCGCTTCCTCAGTGGGAGGTTGGAGGGACCCCCTGGAATCAGGCGTGGAACCCTGGTCCCGGCCTTTCAGGGCTGTGAGGCCAGGAGTTGTGGGGCTGGGCGTGTGCCCTCCCTGTGCTCCAGACTGGAGCCCCTGGCCCCTCAGCCTTAGGCATTGAGCTCCACTGCCTGCCTGCCAAGTCTTGTTCCTGATGCCATGGGGGAGGCCGAGCTCTGTGGTTTTAGGCCCCATTGAGCCAGAAGAGCAGCAGCTTTGAGCCCAGAGGGGCCACAGAAAGGCCCTCTGGACAAAGGGCATTCCTGGCATTCCCAGGGCAGGGACACATGGGAGTGTGGTGGGCACCTTCAGGGTGCCATGCTGGCTTTGCACTGGGCCACCTCCCTGTGTGCAGGGCTGGCTCTTTGCTTTGCTGTCCTTGGCCTTTTGCTGTCGTGCTCCTTTGGCTGCCTGCAGAGAGGGGCAGCCCTATAAGGAGGGTGAAAGGCCCTGTCTCCAACATCTCAAGGGGGAAATGGAGCTCTCCTGGCCCTCAGCCCATGCTGTAAGCAGAGCAGAGCCTTTTCCCCAGCCCTGATGGCTTTCTGCCTGCTGCTGGCCCCTGGCCACCATGACCCACTGCACTCGCTCTGAGTCACCTACAGGATGGCTGGTGCCTCTTGATTTGCTGACAGGATGTGAGGGTCACTGAGGGAAAGGTCGGTGTCCCAATGCTGAGGGCACACACGGGGTCACTGAGCAGACTTGAGGCTTCCCCAGCAGGTTGCAGGTGCCTTCTGTGTCACTGAAGGGAAGGCAGATGCCCCGTGTGTCGCTGAGGTGTCATGACGGTCTCTGAATGGTGTGCAGATGCCCTGCATGCCCCTGAGGCCAGTGAGAGTCCCTGAGGGGAGGCGGGTGTCTGTCGTGTCCCTCAGGGCACGGCGGTGTCACTGAGGGAACGTGAGCGTCACTGGAGGGGGACACGGGCACGCCGCGTGTGGCTGAGCGCACATGCCGCCGGCTGAAGGGACGCCAGGGCCGCTGAGGGGACGTGGGCTCGCCCTGAGGGACACGGCAGGGCCGGGCCGGGCCCCCGCTGCGCCGCCGCCGCCCCGCTCCCCGCCGCAGGGGGCGTTTCCCGCCCAGGCGCGGGCGGCCCCGCCCGCCGCTCCCCTCAGCCGCGGGCGGCAACTCCAACCGCTGGGCCGCCCCCCAGGGGCCGGGCGCCGGGCGGCCTTCCAGAAGCCCTGCGGGGAGCTGCCCTGGGGCTGCCCTGCGCTCATACACACACCGAGGGCGTGGGGCAGTGCTGGCTCAGCACCAGGGAGTGTTTCACTGTGCCAGGGGTAAAGCTGCAGCAGCTTACAGGGGAGAACTTCCTAGCACAGCAATGCTGGAATTACCCGGTGTCACCTGTAGGGCACAGAATGAACATTTGGGCTTTCAAGTTGAGGTAATCACTGGACTGTGAGAATCATGAAATCGGAGGTGATCTGTCGAGTACATGTAGTGCATATTTGCACAGGAAGATTTGAGGTGATCTCCAGGAGAATAAATTACTTTTGAGGAAAAGTCTGAGCAATTTCTAGAGGGCACATAGAGATCATTTTGTGACAAAACCTGAGGGAAATGTTAGGGCAAAGACAGAACATTTGGGGGGTAAAATCACAGGTTCTCTGACTACCCACTGTTATAAATAAGAAGCTTGACTAGACCAATATTCAAGCAGCAATCAATTCATAAATTATTTTGGTAAAGTATTGCAGTAAATACAGCTAATACAGCTGGGTACAGTGGGGGAAGTTTTCCCTCCAACTGCACACCGATAGTTGAGGCTTAGAAGTATTTATAGGGGCACTGATAAGCTTTCTCAGCAGTTTCTGTTCCCAATTTTTACTCATTGGGAGTTTCCCTTCCCAATTTTTGCATCACAATTCTATACGCTATTGTGATTTAGTTTTTCTCAGGATGTATCCCAGAAAAGGAGTATCCCAGGTGCGGGGGGGTCCAGCTTTTGAACTAAGAAAGAAGTCTCCCAGCTGATGGGGTCCAGATTCCAGACATGGCTTTACCTTTTGATTGCAAGGACTATAAATCTCATAACAGTGATGTGCAGCTTCCTTTGGTTGAAACTATTAGTCCCTGAGTTGATATTCATATTCCTTTTTCAAGCTGCTTTTCACTGTTTTGTCAAGGCGTGAGATAAGCAGGTTTCCTTTTTATATATTCTAAAGCTATCGTTTCAAAGATCCTTACTACAAGCAATATTCTAAAATTATACCTTCAATGGTAATTATTGCAAAACTCTTTAAGGCTTAGCTACAAGCAGAAAGTTCCTGTCAAAAAGCAACATCCTCAAAACTTTCAATCAAATGCTCCTAAATCACCTTAAGATTTATAAAAGTTAATTGTGAACAAAGGATAGGTTCAAAGGCCTTCTTCCATGCTTTACTTTCCTCAGTTATTATTAGAATTCGTCTTTATAAGTGTCCCATGGTCGGTTTCCACACATATCACAATCAGAAATCCACACATTGCCTGTATGTACCTGACACAAAACACAGCTTTGTATTTCACAAAATGAGAGAAAGTAGAGTGATTTAGAAAGATGCATCACCAATTGCCTAAATTGTTTATCATCTTGCAGGTCTGCACTTGCTGGGCAGCCCCGTTTTGCACCAAGGACCTGGGGAACCATTCCCAGCAACTGGGAAAATCCTAAGTGATCCATTCCACCCAAGAGATGAGGTCTCCAAATTTGCCCCAAAAGTGGATTCAGGTTTTACAGGCCAAAAAGAGCAAGTCTAGGTGACTCAATTATATTTTTAGCCCAGAAAGCCCTGCAGCTGATGGCACACTTCACAATCAGCAGGGGACACAGCTAGGCCAAAGCCCAGACCTCTGCTGGGAGGCTTTCTCCTGAAACACCCTTCAACACAAACCTCTATTCAAGTCAGTTGGGAAAGTTTCTTCAAATGATCCATTGCTGGCACCTAACTACACAGGGTTATGTGAAAGATTCTAAAGCAGCTGCTCTGGAGTCAAAGAGCCAGCACTAAGAGTCCTTGTCATCGATTTGTAGCTAAATCACACTTTGGGGGATTTGATGGAGTTTAGAACGAGTTAGAGACCAGAACTCTGAGTTTTTTAGATGATGCCGTTTATGTGTCTTCTCTTCTACACAGACAGGAAGGAAGAGTTTGGCTCACATCTCCACGCCAAGGCTCAGAAGGTCACAAGACTTGCACTTACAAGAACTTTAAAGGATTTATTGGCCAATCAAACATTGCCAACAAGGATATGTATGTTTTTGACCCAATCCTTAAGTATTTCATCTCATGGAGTCATGCTACAGTGTAAGCTTTCTTAGCCAATCATGTTCTGACACACAAACCTACAGCACTGCAGTCTAAACTTTGTGTTTACCGTTGTAACTACTTTTATTTTTTCTATATCTTAAACTCTAAAATGCTAAACTTTGCTTGACTAAGCTTAAGGTGTCTGCTGGCCACGAATGGCACACATGGCCCTGAAATCTCCGTGTGCTCTGCCCCCGGGAGCAGAGCCCTCCGCAGCCAGGGCAGGGCTTGCAGCTCCCCCCGGCAGCCCCCGCTGTCAGCCCGCTGCCCTGACTCACCAGTGCAGATCAGCTGCAGCTCTTGCTGCTGCCCCCTCAGGTGCCGGCCGGCCATGCCTGTGAACAC
>NW_022147850.1:0-6549 GCF_901933205.1 Camarhynchus parvulus
GTTTGTTAGTGCCAACGGAGTCCTACAATCTGCCATCAGGGAAAGGGGCTGGTGACTTTTGTTCCCCAGGGAAGCGGCCGTTGTATATGTTTGGGCCTGTGGCCCAGAGTGGCCGACTGGCTCCTGAAAATCAGCGTCACGCAGGATGCCTCCCAGACCCAAGCTGGCACCAGTGCCAACTCAGGCTGGTTTGATAGTGCCAACGGGTGCTACAATCTGCCATAAAGAACAAGGGCTGGTGACTTTTGTTTCCCAGGGAAAGCGGCGGTGTATATGTTTGCTGCCCTGTGGCCGGGTAGCGGGTCACTCCTCAAAATCGCGATAGGCAGGATGCCTCCCAGACCCAAGCTGGCACCAGTGCCAACTCGGGCTGGTTTATTAGTGCCAACGGAGTCCTACAATCTGCCATCAGGAACTGGGTGTGTTGACTTTTGTTTCCCAGGGAAGCGGCCGGTGTATATGTTTGGGGGCCTGTGGCCCAGAGTGGCAGACTGACTCCTGAAAATCAGCGATCGCGCAGGATGCCTCCCAGACCCAAGCTGGCACCAGTGCCAACTCGGGCTGGTTTGATAGTGCCAACGGAGTCCTACAATCTGCCATCAGGGAAAGGGTCTGGTGACTTTTGTTTCCCAGGGAAACAGCCGGTGTATATGTTTGGGGCCTGTGGCCCAGAGTGGCCGACTGGCTCCTGAAAATCCGCGATACGCAGGATGCCTCCCAGACCCGAGCTGGCACCAGTGCCAACTCGGGCTGGTTTGATAGTGCCAACGGAGTCCTACAATCTGCAATCAGGGAAAGGGGCTGGTGAGTTTTTGTTTCAGAGGGAAAAGCCCGTGGAATATGTTTGGGGGCCTGTGGCCTGGGTGGCAGATTGGCTCCTGAAAATCTGCGATGCGCGGGATGCCTCCCAGACCCAAGCTGGCACCAGTGCCAACTTGGGCTGGTTTGATAGTGCCAACAAAGTCCTACAATCTGCCATCACGAACTGGGGCTGGTGACTTGTGTTTCAGAGGGAAAGGCCCGTGGAATATGTTTGGGGGCCTGTGGCCGGAGTGGCCGTCTGGCTCCTGAAAATCAGCGATCACGCAGGATGCCTCCCAGACCCAAGCTGGCACCAGTGCCAACTCGGGCTGGTTTGATAGTGCCAACGGAGTCCTACAATCTGCCATCAGGAACTGGGGCTGGTGACTTTGTTTCAGAGGGAAAGGCCCGTGGAATATGTTTGGGGGCCTGTGGCCCAGAGTGGCCGGGTGCCTCCTGAAAATCCGCGATACGCAGGATGCCTCCCAGACCCAAGCTGGCACCAGTGCCAACTCGGGCTGGTTTGATAGTGCCAGCGAGGTCCTACAATCTGCCATCAGGAACTGGGGCTGTTGACTTTTGTTTCCCAGGGGAAGCGGCGGTGTATATGTTTGGGGGCCTGTGGCCCGGTGGCCGACTGGCTCCTGAAAATCCCAGCGATACGCAGGATGCCTCCCAGACCCAAGCTGGCACCAGTGCCAACTCGGGCTGGTTTGATAGTGCCAACGGAGTCCTACAATCTGCCATCAGGAACTGGGGCTGGTGACTTTTGTTTCAGAGGGAAAGGCCTGGTTTATATGTTTGGGGGCCTGTGGCCCAGAGTGGCCTGCTGGCTCCTGAAAATCCAGCGATACACAGGATGCCTCCCAGACCCAAGCTGGCACCAGTGCCAACTCGGGCTGGTTTGATAGTGCCAACGAGTCCTACAATCTGCCATAGGGAACCAGGGCTGGTGACTTTTGTTTCCCAGGGAAAGGGCCGGAGTTTATGTTTGGGGGCCTGTGGCCCGGAGTGGCAGGTTGGCTCCTGAAAATCCAGCGATCACGCGCAGGATGCCTCCCAGACCCAAGCTGGCACCAGTGCCAACTCGGGCTGGTTTGATAGTGCCAACGAGGTCCTACAATCTGCCATAAAGAACCAGGGCTGGTGACTTTTTGTTTCCCAGGAAAGGGCCGGTGTATATGTTTGGGGGCCTGTGGCCGGGTGTCAGGTTGGCTCCTGAAAATCCCGCGATAGGCAGGATGCCTCCCAGACCCAAGCTGGCACCAGTGCCAACTTCGGGCTGGTTTGATAGTGCCAACGGAGTCCTACAATCTGCCATCAGGAACTGGGCTGGTGACTTTTTGTTTCCCAGGGAAAGGGCCGGTGTATATGTTTGGGGCCTGTGGCCCGGTGTGGCCGACTGGCTCCTGAAAATCCAGCGATCACGCGGGATGCCTCCCAGACCCAAGCTGGCACCAGTGCCAACTCGGGCTGGTTTGATAGTGCCAACGGAGTCCTACAATCTGCCATCAGGGAAGGGCCCTGTATATGTTTGGGGCCTCTGGTGAGTGGCTTTTGTTTCCCAGGGAAACTTCGGGCCAGAATATGTTTGGGGGCCTGTGGCCCGTTGATGTGGCCCGACTGGCTCCTGAAAATCCGCGTCACGCGGGATGCCTCCCAGACCCAAGCTGGCACCAGTGCCAACTCGGGCTGGTTTGATAGTGCCAACGGAGTCCTACAATCTGCCATCAGGGAACTGGGGCTGGTGACTTTTGTTTCAGAGGGAAACGGCCCGTGGAATATGTTTGGGGGCCTGTGGCCTGGGTGGCCGACTGGCTCCTGAAAATCGCGATACGCAGGATGCCTCCCAGACCCAAGCTGGCACCAGTGCCAACTTCGGGCTGGTTTGATAGTGCCAACAGAGTCCTACAATCTGCCATCAGGAACTGGGGCTGGTGACTTTTGTTTCAGAGGGAAAGGCCCGTTTATATGTTTGGGGGCCTGTGGCCCAGAGGGGCGACTGGCTCCTGAAAATCAGCGATACGCAGGATGCCTCCCAGACCCAAGCTGGCACCAGTGCCAACTTCGGGCTGGTTTGATAGTGCCAGCGAGAGTCCTACAATCTGCCATCAGGAACTGGGGCTGGTGACTTTTGTTTCCCCAGGGAAAGGCGGTGTATATGTTTGGGGGCCTGTGGCCCAGAGTGGCCGACTGGCTCCTGAAAATCAGCGATCAGGCAGGATGCCTCCCAGACCCAAGCTGGCACCAGTGCCAACTCGGGCTGGTTTGATAGTGCCAACGAGTCCTACAATCTGCCATCAGGAACTGGGGCTGGTGACTTTTGTTTCCCAGGGAAAGCGGCCGGTGTATATGTTTGGGGGCCTGTGGCGGGTGGGCGACTGGCTCCTGAAAATCAGCGTACACAGGATGCCTCCCAGACCCAAGCTGGCACCAGTGCCAACTCGGGCTGGTTTGATAGTGCCAACGGAGTCCTACAATCTGCCATCAGGAACTGGGGCTGGTGACTTTTGTTTCCCAGGGAAAGGGCCGTGGAATATGTTTGGGGGCCTGTGGCCCAGAGTGGCAGACTGGCTCCTGAAAATCCAGCGATAGGCAGGATGCCTCCCAGACCCAAGCTGGCACCAGTGCCAACTCGGGCTGGTTTGATAGTGCCACGGAGTCCTACAATCTGCCATAAGAACCAGGGCTGGTGACTTTTGTTTCCCAGGGGAAAGGGCCGGGTTTATGTTTGGGGGCCTGTGGCCGGAGTGTCAGGTTGGCTCCTGAAAATCCGCGATCGCAGGAGGATGCCTCCCAGACCCAAGCTGGCACCAGTGCCAACTTCGGGCTGGTTTGATAGTGCCAACGGAGTCCTACAATCTGCCATCAGGAACTGGGGCTGGTGACTTTTGTTTCCCAGGGAAAGCGGCCCGTGGTATATGTTTGGGGGCCTGTGGCCCGGAGTGGCCGACTGGCTCCTGAAAATCAGCGATGCGCGGGATGCCTCCCAGACCCAAGCTGGCACCAGTGCCAACTCGGGCTGGTTTGATAGTGCCAACGAGGTCCTACAATCTGCCATCAGGACCTGGGCTGGTGAGTTTTGTTTCAGGCGGAAAGGGCGGAGTTTATGTTTGGGGCCCCTGGCCGACTGGCTCCTGAAAATCAGCGTCACGCAGGATGCCTCCCAGACCCAAGCTGGCACCAGTGCCAACTTCGGGCTGGTTTGTTAGTGCCAACGAGTCCTACAATCTGCCATCAGGAAAAGGGGCTGGTGACTTTTGTTTCCCAGGAAAGGCCCGTTTATATGTTTGGGGGCCTGTGGCCTGGAGTGGCAGACTGGCTCCTGAAAATCAGCGATACGCAGGATGCCTCCCAGACCCAAGCTGGCACCAGTGCCAACTCGGGCTGGTTTGATAGTGCCAACGGGTGCTACAATCTGCCATAAAGAACAAGGGCTGGTGACTTTTGTTTCCCAGGAAAGCGGCGGTGTATATGTTTGCTGCCCTGTGGCCGGGTAGCGGGGTGGCTCCTGAAAATCGCGATAGGCAGGATGCCTCCCAGACCCAAGCTGGCACCAGTGCCAACTTCGGGCTGGTTTATTAGTGCCAACGGAGTCCTACAATCTGCCATCAGGAACTGGGTGTGTTGACTTTTGTTTCCCAGGGAAGCGGCGGTGTATATGTTTGGGGGCCTGTGGCCCAGAGTGGCAGACTGACTCCTGAAAATCCGCGATAGGCAGGATGCCTCCCAGACCCAAGCTGGCACCAGTGCCAACTTCGGGCTGGTTTGATAGTGCCAACGAGTCCTACAATCTGCCATCAGGGGAAAGGGTCTGGTGACTTTTGTTTCCCAGGGAAACAGCCGGTGTATATGTTTGGGGGCCTGTGGCCCAGAGTGGCCCGACTGGCTCCTGAAAATCAGCGATCGCGGGATGCCTCCCAGACCCGAGCTGGCACCAGTGCCAACTCGGGCTGGTTTGATAGTGCCAACGGAGTCCTACAATCTGCAATCTGGGGAAAGGGGCTGGTGAGTTTTGTTTCAGAGGGAAAAGCCCGTGGAATATGTTTGGGGGCCTGTGGCCTGGGTGGCAGATTGGCTCCTGAAAATCTGCGATGCGCAGGATGCCTCCCAGACCCAAGCTGGCACCAGTGCCAACTTGGGCTGGTTTGATAGTGCCAACAAAAGTCCTACAATCTGCCATCACGAACTGGGGCTGGTGACTTGTGTTTCAGAGGGAAAGGCCGTGGAATATGTTTGGGGGCCTGTGGCCGGAGTGGCCGTCTGGCTCCTGAAAATCAGCGATCGCCAGGATGCCTCCCAGACCCAAGCTGGCACCAGTGCCAACTCGGGCTGGTTTGATAGTGCCAACGGAGTCCTACAATCTGCCATCAGGAACTGGGGCTGGTGACTTTGTTTCAGAGGGAAAGGCCCGTGGAATATGTTTGGGGGCCTGTGGCCCAGAGTGGCGGGTGCCTCCTGAAAATCCAGCGATCACGCAGGATGCCTCCCAGACCCAAGCTGGCACCAGTGCCAACTCGGGCTGGTTTGATAGTGCCAACGGAGTCCTACAATCTGCCATCAGGAACTGGGTGTGTTGACTTTTGTTTCCCAGGGAAGCGGCGGTGTTATGTTTGGGGGCCTGTGGCCGGGTGGCCGACTGGCTCCTGAAAATCCAGCGATCACGCAGGATGCCTCCCAGACCCAAGCTGGCACCAGTGCCAACTTCGGGCTGGTTTGATAGTGCCAAGGAGTCCTACAATCTGCCATCAGGAACTGGGGCTGGTGACTTTTTGTTTCAGAGGGAAAGGCCGGTTTATATGTTTAAGGGGGCCTGTGGACCAGAGTGGCCTGCTGGCTCCTGAAAATCCAGCGGTACACAGTATGCCTCCCAGACCCAAGCTGGCACCAGTGCCAACTTCGGGCTGGTTTGATAGTGCCAACGGAGTCCTACAATCTGCCATAAAGAACCAGGGCTGGTGACTTTTGTTTCCCAGGGAAAGGGCGGAGTTTATGTTTGGGGGCCTGTGGCCTGTGGCAGGTTGGCTCCTGAAAATCCGCGATCGCAGGATACCTCCCAGACCCAGGCTGGCACCAGTGCCAACTTCGGGCTGGTTTGATAGTGCCAACGGAGTCCCTACAATCTGCCATAAGGAACTGGGGCTGGTGACTTTTGTTTCCCAGGGAAACGGGCGGTGTTTATGTTTGGGGGCCTGTGGCCCGGAGTGTCGACTGGCTCCTGAAAATCCAGCGATACGCGGGATGCCTCCCAGACCCAAGCTGGCACCAGTGCCACTCGGGCTGGTTTGATAGTGCCAACGAGGTCCTACAATCTGCCATAAAAACCTGGGCTAGTGAGTTTTGTTTCAGGGGAAAGGGCGTGGTTTATGTTTGGGGCCTGTGGCCCGGAGTGTCAGGTTGGCTCCTGAAAATCCCGCGATCACGCGGGATGCCTCCCAGACCCAAGCTGGCACCAGTGCCAACTCGGGCTGGTTTGATAGTGCCAGCGAGGTCCTACAATCTGCCATCAGGAACTGGGTCTGTTGACTTTTTGTTTCCCAGGGAAGCGGCCGTGTGTATATGTTTGGGGGCCTGTGGCCGGGTGGCCGACTGGCTCCTGAAAATCCAGCGATCGGCAGGATGCCTCCCAGACCCAAGCTGGCACCAGTGCCAACTCGGGCTGGTTTGATAGTGCCAACGGAGTCCTACAATCTGCCATAAAAACCTGGGCTAGTGAGTTTTGTTTCAGGCGGAAAGGGCGGAGTTTGT
>NW_022147851.1:0-6489 GCF_901933205.1 Camarhynchus parvulus
TTTTCTGCCATTTTTGGGGCATTTTTGGGGCATTTTTGGGATTTTTTTGGAGTTTTTTGGGGATTTTTTGGGGGTTTTTTTGGGGCATTTTGGGGCTTTTTTGGGGGATTTTTTTGGGGCATTTTTGGGGATTTTTTGGGGGCATTTTGGGGCATTTTTTTTGGGGGGTTTTTTTTGGGGCATTTTTGGGGCATTTTTTTTGGGGCATTTTTGGGGTTTTTTTGGGCCATTTTTGGGATTTTTGGGGCATTTTTTTTTTTTGGGGGGGCATTTTGGGGGATTTTTTGGGATTTTTTGGGGGCATTTTTGGGGCATTTGGGATTTTTTTGGATTTTTTTCTGCCATTTTTGCCATTTTTTTGGGCATTTTTTGATTTTTTTTTGGTTTTTTTTGGGGATTTTTTTTGGGATTTTTTGGGATTTTTTTGGGGGGATTTTTTTGGGATTTTTTGGGCTTTTTTTGGGGCATTTTTGGGGCATTTTGGGGCATTTTTGGGATTTTTGGGGCATTTTTGGGATTTTTTTGGGATTTTTTTGGGGCATTTTTGGGGCATTTTTTGGGGCATTTTTGGGATTTTTGGGGTTTTTTGCATTTTTTTTGGGGCCATTTTGGGGCATTTTGGGGCATTTTTGGGGATTTTTTGGGGCATTTTGGGGGCATTTTTTTTGGGCATTTTTTGGGTTTTTTCGGATTTTTTTTTTTTGGGGTTTTTTGGGGCATTTTGGGGCATTTTTGTCTATTTTTTGGGGCATTTTTTGGGGTTTTTTCTGCCATTTTTGGGGCATTTTTGGGGCATTTTGGGGCATTTTTTGGGGCATTTTTGGCATTTTTGGGGGTTTTTTGGGGTTTTTTTGGGGATTTTTTTGGGGTTTTTTTTGGGTTTTTTTTTGGGTCATTTTTTGGGCCATTTTGGGGCATTTTTTTTGGGGATTTTTGGGCATTTTGGGGGGTTTTTGGGGATTTTTTTTGGGCATTTTTTGGGGTTTTTTTGGTTTTTTTGGGGGATTTTGGGGATGTTTTTGTGGATTTTTGGGGCATTTTTGGGGCATTTTTGGGGCATTTTGGAATTTTTTTGGGATTTTTTGGGTTTTTTTGGGCCATTTTTTGGGGCATTTTTTGGGGCATTTTTGGGGCATTTTGGGGATTTTTTGGGGCATTTTGGGATTTTTGGGGGTTTTTTTCTGCCATTTTTGGGGCATTTTTGGGGCATTTTTGGTTTTTTTTTGGGGCATTTTTTGGGGCATTTTTGGGGCATTTTTGGTCTATTTTTGGGGCATTTTTTTTGGGCATTTTTGTGGGTTTTTGGGGCATTTTTTGCCATTTTTGGGGCATTTTTGGGGCATTTTTGGGGCATTTTTTGGGCCATTTTTGGGGCATTTTGGGGGGGTTTTTTGGGATTTTTTGGATTTTTTTTTGGGGTTTTTTTGGGGCATTTTGGGCATTTTTTGGGTTTTTTTTGGGATTTTTTTGGGGATTTTTTTGGGGTTTTTTTGGGGCATTTTGGGATTTTTGGGGGATTTTTTGCCATTTTTTTGGGGTTTTGGGGGCATTTTTTTTGGGCCATTTTGGGGGCATTTTTGGGGCATTTTTTGGGATTTTTTTGTGGATTTTTGGGGCATTTTTGGGGCATTTTTTTGGATTTTTTTGGGATTTTTTTTGGGCCATTTTGGGGTTTTTTTGGGATTTTTTGGGGATTTTGGGGCATTTTTGGGGCATTTTTGGGGGTTTTTTGGGCATTTTTGGGTTTTTTGGGCCTTTTTTTGGGGTTTTTTGGGGCATTTGGGGCATTTTTGGGATTTTTTTTTTTTGGGGTTTTTTGGGGCATTTTTGGGGCATTTTTGGGGCATTTTGGGCAGGTTTTTTTTGGTTTTTTTGGGATTTTTTGTGGATTTTTTTGGTGTTTTTTGGGTTTTTTTTTTGGGCATTTTTTGGGATTTTTTGGAGTTTTTTTTTTGGGGCATTTTTGGGGTTTTTTTTTTGGGGCATTTTTTTTTTGGGGGGTTTTTTGGGGCATTTTTTTTTTTTGGGCCATTTTTGGGATTTTTTTGGGGCATTTTTTGGGCTTTTTTTGGGCATTTTTTGGGGCATTTTTTTGGGATTTTTTTGGAGTTTTTTGGGGCATTTTTGGGGCATTTTTGGGGCATTTTTGTTTTTTTGTGGATTTTTTCTGCCATTTTTGGGGCATTTTTTCTGCCATTTTGGGGTTTTTTGGGGGCATTTTTTGGGGTTTTTTGGGCCATTTTGGGGCATTTTTGGGGGATTTTTTTGGGGATTTTTGGGCATTTTGGGCATTTTTTTGGGTTTTTTGGGGCATTTTTGGGGCATTTTTTGGGATTTTGGGGCATTTTGGGGCATTTTTTTTTTTTGGGGCATTTTTGGGGCATTTTTTTTTTTTTTTTTTTTTTTTTGGCCATTTTTGGGGCATTTTGGGGGGCATTTTGGTGTTTTTTGGGGCTTTTTTGGGGATTTTTGGGGCATTTTTGTCATTTTTGGGGGTTTTTTTTGGGTTTTTTGGGGCATTTTTGGGGCATTTTTTGGGGTTTTTTTTTTTTTTGGCATTTTTGGGGCATTTTTTGGGGCATTTTGGGATTTTTGGGCATTTTTTTTGGGGCATTTTTGGGGCATTTTTGGGTTTTTTTGGGATTTTTTGGGGATTTTTTGTGCCATTTTTTGGGGCATTTTTGGGGCATTTTCTGCCATTTTTGGGGCATTTTGGGGCATTTTTTGGGATTTTTGGGATTTTTCTGCCATTTTTGGGGTTTTTGGGGCATTTTTTCATTTTTTTTTTTTGGGGCATTTTTGGGATTTTTGGTTTTTTGGGGGCCATTTTTGGGGCATTTTTTGGGGCATTTTGGGGGTTTTTTTTTTTTTGGGATTTTTTGGGATTTTTTTTTGGGGGTTTTTTGGGGCATTTTTGGTTTTTTTGGGGCATTTTTGGGATTTTTTGGGGTTTTTTTCTGCCATTTTGGGGCATTTTTGGGGCATTTTTGGGGTTTTTTTTTTGGGGCATTTTTTGGGATTTTTTTGGGAATTTTTTTTGGGTTTTTTTTGGGGCATTTTTGGGGCATTTTTGGGTTTTTTTTTTGGTTTTTTTTTGGGATTTTTTGGGATTTTTTGGTTTTTTTTGGGTTTTTTTTTGGGATTTTTTTTTTTGCCATTTTTTGGGGCATTTTTGGGGCATTTTGGGGCATTTTTTTGGGCATTTTGTTTTTTTGGGGTTTTTTTGGGGCATTTTTGGGGGATTTTTTTGGGATTTTTTGGGGCATTTTTGGGGCATTTTTGGGGGGGATTTTTGGGGGTTTTTTCCTTTTTTTGGGGCATTTTTTGGGGCATTTTTGGGGCATTTTTGGGGTTTTTTTGGGGGTTTTTTTGGGGATTTTTTGGTTTTTTGGGGCATTTTTGGGGTTTTTGGGGCATTTTTGGGATTTTTTTTGTTTTTTTGGGGCATTTTTGGGGCATTTTTGGGGCATTTTTTGGGATTTTTTTGGGGTTTTTTGGGTTTTTTGGGGCATTTTTGGGGCATTTTTTGGGGTTTTTTTTTTGGGGCATTTTTGGGGCATTTTTTTTTGGCATTTTTGGGGTTTTTTGGGGTTTTTTTGGGGCATTTTTTTGGGGTATTTTGGGGATTTTTTGGGGCATTTTTGGGGATTTTTTGGGGCATTTTTGGTTTTTTTTTTTTTTTTTTTGGGGATTTTTTGGGATTTTTTTTGGGATTTTTTGGGGGATTTTTTTGGGATTTTTTGGGCATTTTTGGGGCATTTTTGGGGCATTTTTTTGGGTTTTTTTTGGTTTTTTGGGGCATTTTTGGGGCATTTTTGGGATTTTTGGGATTTTTTGGGGGTTTTTTGGGGCATTTTTGGTTTTTTTTGGGGCATTTTTGGGATTTTTGGGGATTTTTTGGGGCATTTTGGGGATTTTTTGGGGTTTTTTTTGCATTTTTTTTTTTTTGGGGCATTTTTGGGATTTTTGGGGCATTTTGGGGCATTTTTTTTTTTGGGGCATTTGGGGGGGTTTTTTGGGGCATTTTGGGATTTTTTTTTTTTTTTTTTTTTTGGGGCATTTTGGGGCATTTTTTGGGGATTTTTTGGGGCATTTTTGGGATTTTTTTGGGGCATTTTTGGGGCTTTTTTGGGCATTTTTTTGGGATTTTTTGGGGTTTTTTTCTGCCATTTTTTTTTGGGGCATTTTTGGGGCATTTTTGGGTTTTTTTGGGATTTTTTTGGGGATTTTTGGGGTTTTTTGGGGCATTTTTTGGGGCATTTTTGGGGGGCATTTTTTGGGATTTTTGGGGATTTTTTGGGCATTTTTTGGCCATTTTTGGGGTTTTTGGGCCATTTTGGGGGTTTTTGGGGTTTTTTGGGGATTTTTGGGGTTTTGGGGCCATTTTGGGGGGCATTTTTGGGGCATTTTTGGGGCATTTTTGGGGCATTTTTGGGATTTTTGGGGTTTTTTTTGGGATTTTTTGGGATTTTTTGGGTGTTTTTTGGGGCATTTTTGGTTTTTTTTTTGGGGCATTTTTTGGGATTTTTTGGGGTTTTTTCTGCCATTTTTGGGGCATTTTTGGGATTTTTTTTTGGGGTTTTTTTTTTGGGGATTTTTTGGGGCATTTTTTTGGGGCATTTTTGGGGCATTTTGGTTTTTTTGGGCCATTTTTGGGGTTTTTGGGGCATTTTTGGGGCATTTTTTGGGGCATTTTGGGGGCATTTTTTTGGTTTTTTTTGGGGCATTTTTTGGGTTTTTTGGGGTTTTTTGGGGCCATTTTTTTGGGGATTTTTTGGGGCATTTTTTGGGGCATTTTTGGGCCATTTTTGGGGCATTTTTGGGGCATTTTTTGTTCTTTTTTTGGGGCATTTTTTGGGGCATTTTTTTTTTTTTTTTGGGGCATTTTTGGGGCATTTTTGGGGCATTTTTGGGGCATTTTTGGTTTTTTTGGGGCATTTTTGGGGATTTTTTTGGTTTTTTTTCTGCCATTTTTGGGGCATTTTTGGGGCATTTTTGGGATTTTTTGGGCCATTTTTGGTGTTTTTTGGGCCATTTTTTGGTTTTTTTTGGGCATTTTGGGGGATTTTTGGGGATTTTTGGGGCATTTTTGGGGCATTTTTTTAGGCATTTTTTGGGGATTTTTGGGGTTTTTTTGGGGCATTTTTTGGGGGCATTTTTGGGGCATTTTTGGGGCCATTTTTGGATTTTTTTTTTTGGGGGCATTTTTTTGGCATTTTTGGTTCATTTTTAGGAAATTTTTTGGATTTTTTTTTTTTTGGGGATTTTTGGGGCATTTTTGGGGCCATTTTTTGGCATTTTTTTTGGGATTTTTTGGGGTTTTTTGGGGCATTTTTGGGGCATTTTTGGGATTTTTGGGATTTTTGGGTTTTTTTGGGGGCATTTTTGTTTTTTTTTGGGCATTTTTTGGGGCTTTTTTTGGGCATTTTTTAGGGTTTTTTGGGGATTTTTTTGCCATTTTTTGGGGCATTTTTTGGGGCATTTTGTGGGCATTTTGGGACATTTTGGGATTTTTTTTTGGGGCATTTTGGGGCATTTTTTGGGTTTTTTTGGCCCATTTTTGGGGGTTTTTGGGCATTTTGGGGGATTTTTGGGTTTTTGGGGCATTTTGGGGTTTTGGGGGATTTTTGGTTTTTTGCCATTTTGGGGGCATTTTTGGGGGCATTTTGGGGCATTTTTTTGGGCATTTTTTGGGGCATTTTTTGGGCATTTTGGGGATTTTTTTGGTTTTTTTTTGGGGCATTTTTTTGGGGATTTTTGGGGCATTTTTGGGGCCATTTTGGTTTTTTTTGGGGTTTTTTGGGCATTTTTTAGGGTTTTTTTTGGGGGGGATTTTTGGGGCATTTTTTTTTGGGGTTTTTTTTGGGCCATTTTGGGGCATTTTTGGGCATTTTTGGGATTTTTTGGGATTTTTTTGCCATTTTTGGGGTTTTTTTTGGGGTTTTTTTGGGCATTTTTGGGTCATTTTTTGGGGATTTTTTGGGCATTTTTTGGTTTTTTGGGCCATTTTTGGGGCATTTTTTGGGGCATTTTTGGGTTTTTTTTGGGATTTTTTTGGGGCATTTTTGGGCATTTTTTGGGATTTTTTCGCTTTTTTTTTTGGGCCATTTTTGGGGCATTTTTGGGGGATTTTTGGGTTTTTTTGGCCATTTTTGGGGTTTTTTTTTTGGTGTTTTTGGGGCATTTTTGGGATTTTTTTTTGGGGCATTTTTTGGGTTTTTTTTTTTGGGGGATTTTTTTGGTGGTTTTTGGGGCATTTTTGGTTCTTTTTGGGGCATTTTTTGGGATTTTTTTTGGGTTTTTTTCTGCCATTTTTGGGGCATTTTTTGGGGCATTTTTGGGGCTTTTTGGGTCATTTTGGGATTTTTTGGGATTTTTTGGGGTTTTTTTCTGCCATTTTTGGGGCATTTTTGGGGCATTTTCTGGGAGTTTTTTGGGGATTTTTTTGGGCATTTTTTGGGATTTTTTTGGGATTTTTTCTGCCATTTT
>NW_022147852.1:0-6473 GCF_901933205.1 Camarhynchus parvulus
CCCAAATCCCCCTTTGCCACCCCAAATCTTTCCCTATTCTGAATCCCCCAATTCCCACCCCAATCTCCCTCTTCCTCTCCCCACCCTAAATCCCTTTTCCCACTCAAATCTCCTTATTCCACCTCAAATCCTTCTTTGTACATCCCAAATCCTTCTCCATTTTTGGGTGTTCGGGAGGCCCCAGGGCCGCCCCGAGGGCCGAGGGGGGATCGAAAGCCCCAAACCCGAGGGGCTCCTGGGGGTGCCCAGTTCCTCCCGTCTGCGCCCCGAAACAGATTTTGGCCAATCAGAGCGCGGGGCGCTGATGACGATCCAGTTGCCGGGCGGATATTCGGTGCACTGGCCCCGCCCGGTAATTTCCAGCGAATCAGCGCCCGGCTCTTCTCTGACTCATCAGTTGCCGGGCAGAACCCAGCGCCTCTCACAGCGCTAGCCAATCAGAGACCGCGCATGGCCATTTCCAGCCAATCAGAGCGTTTGTCGCTGATGACTCCTCAGTTGCCAGGAGCGGAATTTGGGGCGGGGGGAGGTGACCCCGGCCATGGGGATGGGGCGGGCGGGGGCAGCTGGGGCCGCACTGGGGGCACTGGGGGCGCTGGGAGCCCCCCCGGCCGCGGGGGGAGCGGGGGGCGCGGTGAGAAGGGGGGCGGGGCCCAAATTAAACCAAAGGGGGGTCGGGACCCCCAAAGGGAGCAGGAGGGGCCTGGAACCCCCAAAACCAAGCACGGGGGAGGGGATTGGGGACTGGGGAACGATGGGGAAGGGGCGGGAGAGCGGGGAAGGAGGGGGATGGGACCCCCAAACAGGATCAAGCCAAATTGATGTGGCCACCTTCAGACAGGGATGGCAGCCAAAGGCAGCCAATGGTAGCCAAAGCTTTTTCCCAGTCCGTGTGATCCCAGTCTGTGCAATCCCAGTCCATGTGGTCCCAGCCCATATTTGATCCCAGTCCAGGTGATCCCAGTCTGTGTGGTTCTGATCCATATGGTCCCAGTCTGTGCAGCCCCAATCCCAAAGGATCCCAGGATCCCAGTCCATATTTGATCCCAGTCTGTGTGGTCCTGCACACACTCCCAGGGTCTGGAATTCCAGTTCCCAGCCAGGAAGTCCATTTGATCCCACTCTGTGTTCCTGCACACACTCCCTTGAACTTCCTTCCTATCCCCTCAACAAATTGCAATAAAATTAGAAACAAAGAAATTATAATTGCAATAAATGATTTATAATAAAAATGAAATATAAAAATCTCAACTCTTCTTTACAATAGTCCAACAATGATTCAACCCAAAACAACAATAACTGTTACTATAGTATTACCAATGCATATAAACAAACAAATTATATATCAAGAAATACCTTTGGAAAGTTTTAACTCAATAACTAATATACTTTAGATAAAGAAAATCTAAAAAAACTAACATACAATCTAACACACCTTAAACAATTCATATTACAAATATACTAAACACAAAACCAAACACCACTATAATTTCTCAGACATTTTAACCATACACTTAAACTTTAATAACATCCTTAAGTACTCTAAAAAACTAAAATTATTTTTAAAAGATTTATTGGGGGGTGTGGTTTTATTTGGATATTGGTTTTTGAATTGTTAGAGGCTAGATGATTTAAAAAATGGGACTTTTATAGGAATTTAACCAGCTGAGAAGGCAGCACTCTGCAAACAGAACTGACTGAAAATGAACGGGACAGAAATCAGTAACTCTGGAAGTTTTATTTGCTATCAAATCCATCCCACCCAGCCACCCCACACAATCCCCATCCCATTGCTTCAAATTGGGATCGCCTCCCAACCCCAACTCACCCTGCTGGCTGTGGAATGAAGAGTTTGGCGTGGGACTGAGTTTTTTTGAGGAGGGAACAAGGAATTTGAGGTAGGATTGAGCTTTTTTGGGTTAAAATTCAGTTATTTTCAGTGGGATTTGAGTGGTTTTGAGGTGACAGATCGATCCCTCTTGGCTTCTAGAGTGGAAAAACATGGAGAAGAGAAAAAAATTCAGGCCAAACCAAAAGGAGAAGCAGCCAGGTGTGTTCCCAGCATGGATCACAGGGAATGTGAGTGACCAGGGCTGTGCCCAAAGTGCCTCCTCCAGTGGGGGATGGAGCTGGAGCAGCGCACGAAGCTCTTCCCGCACTCGGGGCACTCGCAGGGCTTCCCTTAGTGGTGCCTCCGTTGGTGTTGGGTCAAGTTAGAGCTCTGTGAGAAGCTCTTCCCACACTGGGGACACTCGTAGGGCCTCTCCCCTGTGTGGATGCGCCGGTGCCTGATGAGGGTGGGAGTTCTGCCTGAATCCCTTCCCACAGTCGGGGCAGCGGAAGGGCCTCTCCTCTGTGTGAATCCGATAGTGCTGGAGGAGATGGGTGCTGGTCTGAAACCTCTTCCTGCATTTATCACACTCGTAGGGCCTCTCCCCTGTGTGGATGCGCCGGTGCTTGATGAGGGTGTTCTGCTTGAATCCCTTCCCACACTCTGGGCACTGGAAGGGCCTCTCCTCTCTGTGACTCTGATAGTGCTGGAGGAGATGGGAGCTGGTCTGAAACCCCTTCCCACACTTGGAACACTCGTAGGGCCTCGCCCCAGTGTGGGTCCTCTGGTGCTTGATCAGGTTGGAGCTCTGGCTGAAGCTCTTCCCACATTCACCACACTCATAGGGCCGTTCCCCAGTGTGGCTCCTCTGGTGCAGAATCAGGTTGTGGTTCCTCCTGAAGCTCTTCCCACACTCCCCACACGTGTGGGGCTTTTCCCCATCATGGAGCTGCTCATGGAGCACCAGCTCATGGAGCACCTGGCTCCATCTCCATCGGCCGCCTTCCCAGCCCAGGCTGGCTCTTTCCCCCCCTCACATCCCCGCCAGCTGCGTTTGCAGCCCCTCCTCGTGGCGGCATCTCGGGCCTTTTCCTCCCCGTTGGCTTCCTGCGCCGTGGAGCCGCTCAAAACGGCCTCTTCCACCAGGTTCTGCCGCGGGCATTTGTCCTCCCTGCTCTCCATGCTCAGCTCCTGCTCTGGGGGAGGAAGGACAAGGACACGATGGCATTTGCCTCCGTGCCACAGGCAAGGGCAAGGAGATCCCCCCAGGGCTGTGCTGCAGCCGGGGCCGTGCTGGGCTGGGAGATGGAGCAGCACAGAGGGGAAAGGGGCACTGACTTCCTCCTCACCTGCCTCAGTGTCCCGGGGCATCTTCCTCTTCCTCCCAACCTTCCAGGGGTTGGCAATGGGAAATCCTGGTTTGGGGAAAACAAGGGATGAGCACGTTGAGTTTGAAGGTCCCTCTGCCCACGTCCATCTCTACAAGTCACCGGCCATCTGGGCTCCAGAAAAACCTCCCAAACACCAAGATTCAGCCCTGAAAAAGCCCCCCAGGAGTTCCCCGTCCCTGTTCCAATCCCTGTGGTGTTCGGGGGTTCCCCCTGTCCCAGCTGCTGGGGTCACGCTTGGATTGGGGGTCCCCCTTCTCCTGGGTGCCCGCCCTGCCCAGGCTGCTGGCAGTCCCAGCAATGCCAAAAGCTCCCCCCCCTCTTGGCTCTCCCCATTTCGGGATGCCGGGGCTCTTTGGCCTCCCGGGCTCCCCCTTCTGCCCGCCCTGCCCCCCTCATTCTCTGCTCTGGGCTGCAGCGGCTCTCCCCAAGGAGTCCCCCTGCCCCTCTCCAGCCTCTTGAGGCTCCCGCCAATGTCCCCCTGCCCCCCCCCTCTGGGCTCCCCACTTTGGGCTCCTGGGGGACACAGGGCTCTGCTCCTCCAGGCTGCCTCTGCCGGCAGCAGCCGCCAGCCCCGATGTCCCCGAGGGGCCTTTTCCGCTCAGCCTTGCACTTCTTCATTCTCCAAACATCCCCCAAAAACC
Organism: Camarhynchus parvulus; assembly: GCF_901933205.1. Taxonomy (NCBI): domain Eukaryota; kingdom Metazoa; phylum Chordata; class Aves; order Passeriformes; family Thraupidae; genus Camarhynchus; species Camarhynchus parvulus. The sequence goes on from NW_022147852.1 coordinate 3,864, forward strand.
CAACCCAGGGACTCCCCGGGGTATCTGGGCCGGGATCCCCCTCCCCGCTCACTGTGCGATTGGGGGGGCGATGATCCCACAGGTGGGGGCTGCGAATTCAGGCAGGGCTGGAGCGCGGTTCCGTCTGCTCAGCCTTGATCTGCCTTTGTCCCTCCTCCTCCTCTTCTTCCAGCTCATCCTCTGTCTTATCTCCTCCTCCTTCTCCTCCTCCATCCCTCCTCCCTCTCCTCCCTCCCCCCCCCCCCCCGCCTCCTTCCCTCCTCTTTCTCCTCCCCCTCCTCCTCTTTTATCCCCCTCCTCCTCCTGCTCCTCCTCTGTCTTATCCCCATCTCCTTCTTCTCTTCCATCCCGCCCCTTCCATCCCTTCTCCTCCTCCTCCCCCCTAACCCTGCCTCCTCCTCCCCCCCTCCATCCCTGCCCTTCCCTCCCTCCTCCTCCTCCCCCAGCAGCAGCCACACCCTCGGTGCCCCGTTCCCGCAGCCCTCGCAGCCCGCGGCAGGAGGCGGCGATGGAGCGGGACAGCTCGGGATGGGCAGCGGGGCTCTCGGCTGCTCCCAGCGCTGCCCTGGGGGAAGCCGGCCCGGGCCAAAGGAGAGGCAAACTGGGCAAACTGGGGGCTGCACATCCCAACTGGGCCTTGCTGGGGCCCCTGCCTGGGCACTGCCAGCCCTTGGGGCTCCTCTGGGCACATCCGCCAGGGGGGAACGCACACAGGGCTGGGGGATCCCAGCAGTGGCAGCGCTGCCAGGGACTGGGCTGGACTGGGATCGGACTGGGAGTGACTGGGGCTGTACTGGGTTTGTACTGACATCATACTGGGATCGGACTGGGAGTGAGCAGGAGACTGCAGGGGACAGTTGAGGGTTTGTTACAAATGGGATCATACTGGGATGACTGCCATGCTGAGGGCAGACTGGGATTGCTGTGATGGGATCAGGCTGGGATCATACTGGGGAGGAACTGGGAGTGAGCTGGCTGCATGCTGGGGGTGATTGAGAAACTGTTAGGGGCAAATGGGATATACTGGGAGTGACTGGGATCATGCTGGAGGTGACTGGGATCATCCTGGCAGTGAGTGCCACTACACTGAGGCTGACTGGGAGTGCTTGGGAGCAAATGGGATCATACTGGAAGGAACTGGAGTGACTGGGAACATGCTGGAGGGAACTGGGCTACACTGGGAGATACTGGGAGGGACTGGAACAAAAGTGAGGGTGAAAGAGCAACTGGAACCATGTGGAGCACAACTGGTTCATACTGGCAGGGACTGGGAGCACACTGGGCTCATCTTTGGATCATACTGGGAGGGACTGGACTCATACTGGGAGGATCTGAGAGCGACTGGGAACACACCCTGCACATCATCCCCCATACTGGGCCTGACTGGGAGCAACTGGGAGCACGCTGGCAGCAAATGGCATCATACTGGGACTGACTGGGCTGATCTAGGAAGCAACTGGAACCACACTGGAGGCAGCTGGGACCATACTGGGAGAGATTGGAAGCAACTGGGATTATACTGGGACAACACTGGGAGGGCTGGCATGTGACTGGGATCAAACTGGAGCTTACTGGGATCATATTGGGGTTGAAAGAGGGAGCGACTGGGATCACACTTTGGGCTACTGGGAGCAGCTGAGAGAAACTGGGATGATGCTGCAAGCAAACTGGAGGAAGTGGGAAGGACTGGATGCCTGCTGGAGGCAACTGGGATATACTGGGCATGACTGGGGGATCACACTGGGAGAACTGACACCTTACTGGGGCCACTGGCAGTGCCTGGAAATGACTACAGACATGCTGGGGGCAACTGGGATATACTGGGAGTGTCTGGAACCATACTGGGGGGACTGGAACCACACTGGGAACAACTGGGACCATGCTGGGGAGAACTGGGACCACACTGGGGGCAACTGGGAGTGAGTGGGACCATGCTGGGAGGGACTGGGATCATCTGGGGAGGGACTGGGACTAGAGCAGGGACAACTGGGTTCAACTGGGACCATACTGGGAGTGTCTGTAACCACAGGGGAGTGATGGAAGCACACTGGGGCTACCTCATACTGGGATTATACTGGGTGTGAATGGAACCTGACTGGGGCTTACTGGGAGCTACTGGGCCCATGCTGGGAGGAAAATGTGACACACTGGGAGCAACTGGGATGGGCTGGAAGGTTCTGGAACCATGCTGAGAGGACTGAGACTACAACTGGGGTAACTGGGATCATACTGGGAGCAACTGGGACCACCCTTTGAGCAACAGATGGAAACTGGGATTATGCTAGAGGAAACTGGGAGTGACTGGGAAAGACTGGGATCATTCTGAGGTCACTAAAACATACTGGGAGTGTCTGGAACCATCCTGGGGGACTGGAACCACACTGGGAACAGCTGGGATCATGCTGGGAGGGACTGGGACGATGCTGGGGAAACTGAATCTACCCTGGAGGCAACTGGGCACGACTGGGACCCTGCTGGGAGGGACTGGGACTGTTCTTGGGGCAACTGGGATCATAATGGGAGGAACTGGGAACATCTGGAATTCTGCTGGGAGCAACTGGGATCACACTGGGATCACAGTGAGAGCAGCTGAGTCCATACTGGGTTCCA
>NW_022147853.1:0-6464 GCF_901933205.1 Camarhynchus parvulus
AAAAGGAGAAACTGTGCCAGGACAGAAAACATCTCCTATCGTGTTCTAGAGGTTGCACAAAGGTTTGTACAGTGTTTTGCACCAAGGAAAAAAAATGTTGTCCAAAACTCCTTCTTTTTCAATATTCATGTGAATGCAAAAGGCAGGAGAGTGGTAAGGTACTGTTTTCCATCAGTTTGCAAAATGCACACACAATGCCAGTGTTGTGCTGCTTCGTTTTTGTCCTTTTAGCGTCTCTTGTCACCTACACCTTAGAAAAACCTTTCTCACTATGTCTCGCAAAAGGAGAAACTGTGCCAGGACAGAAAACATCTCCTATCGTGTTCTAGAGGTTGCACAAAGGTTTGTACAGTGTTTTGCACCAAGGAAAGAAAGTTGTCCAAAACTCCTTCTTTTTCAATATTCATGTGAATGCAAAAGGCAGGAGAGTGGTAAAGGTACTGTTTTCCATCAGTTTGCAAAATGCACACACAATGCCAGTGTTGTGCTGCTTCCGTTTTGTCCTTTAGCGTCTCTTGTCACCTACACCTTAGAAAAAGCTTTCTCACTATGTCTCGCAAGGAGAAACTGTGCCAGGACAGAAAACATCTCCTATCGTGTTCTAGAGGTTGCACAAAGGTTTGTACAGTGTTTTGCACCAAAGGAAAAGAAAAGTTGTCAAAACTCCTTCTTTTCAATATTCATGTGAATGCAAAAGGCAGGAGAGTGGTAAGGTACTGTTTTCCATCAGTTTGCAAAATGCACACACAATGCCAGTGTTGTGCTGCTTCGTTTTTGTCCTTTAAGCGTCTCTTGTCACCTACACCTTAGAAAAAGCTTTCTCACTATGTCTGGCAAGGAGAAACTGTGCCAGGACAGAAAACATCTCCTATCGTGTTCTAGAGGTTGCACAAAGGTTTGTACAGTGTTTTGCACCAAAGAAAAAAAAGTTGTCCAAAACTCCTTCTTTTCAATATTCATGTGAATGCAAAAGGCAGGAGAGTGGTAAGGTACTGTTTTCCATCAGTTTGCAAAATGCACACACAATGCCAGTGTTGTGCTGCTTCGTTTTTGTCCTTTAAGCGTCTCTTGTCACCTACACCTTAGAAAAAGCTTTCTCACTATGTCTCGCAAGGAGAAACTGTGCCAGGACAGAAAACATCTCCTATCGTGTTCTAGAGGTTGCACAAAGGTTTGTACAGTGTTTTGCACCAAGGAAAAGTTGTCCAAAACTCTTCTTTTTTCAATATTCATGTGAATGCAAAAGGCAGGAGAGTGGTAAGGTACTGTTTTCCATCAGTTTGCAAAATGCACACACAATGCCAGTGTTGTGCTGCCGTTTTGTCCTTTAAGCGTCTCTTGTCACCTACACCTTAGAAAAACCTTTCTCACTATGTCTCGCAAAGGAGAAACTGTGCCAGGACAGAAAACATCTCCTATCGTGTTCTAGAGGTTGCACAAAGGTTTGTACAGTGTTTTGCACCAAGGAAAAGAAAGTTGTCCAAAACTCCTTCTTTTTCAATATTCATGTGAATGCAAAAGGCAGGAGAGTGGTAAGGTACTGTTTTCCATCAGTTTGCAAAATGCACACACAATGCCAGTGTTGTGCTGCCGTTTTGTCCTTTAAGCGTCTCTTGTCACCTACACCTTAGAAAAAGCTTTCTCACTATGTCTCGCAAGGAGAAACTGTGCCAGGACAGAAAACATCTCCTATCGTGTTCTAGAGGTTGCACAAAGGTTTGTACAGTGTTTTGCACCAAGGAAAAGAAAAGTTGTCCAAAACTCCTTCTTTTTCAATATTCATGTGAATGCAAAAGGCAGGAGAGTGGTAAGGTACTGTTTTCCATCAGTTTGCAAAATGCACACACAATGCCAGTGTTGTGCTGCTTCGTTTTGTCCTTTAGCGTCTCTTGTCACCTACACCTTAGAAAAAGCTTTCTCACTATGTCTGGCAAGGAGAAACTGTGCCAGGACAGAAAACATCTCCTATCGTGTTCTAGAGGTTGCACAAAGGTTTGTACAGTGTTTTGCACCAAGGAAAAAAAGTTGTCCAAAACTCCTTCTTTTTCAATATTCATGTGAATGCAAAAGGCAGGAGAGTGGTAAGGTACTGTTTTCCATCAGTTTGCAAAATGCACACACAATGCCAGTGTTGTGCTGCCGTTTTGTCCTTTAAGCGTCTCTTGTCACCTACACCTTAGAAAAAGCTTTCTCACTATGTCTCGCAAGGAGAAACTGTGCCAGGACAGAAAACATCTCCTATCGTGTTCTAGAGGTTGCACAAAGGTTTGTACAGTGTTTTGCACCAAGGAAAAGAAAGTTGTCCAAAACTCCTTCTTTTTCAATATTCATGTGAATGCAAAAGGCAGGAGAGTGGTAAGGTACTGTTTTCCATCAGTTTGCAAAATGCACACACAATGCCAGTGTTGTGCTGCTTCGTTTTTTGTCCTTTAAGCGTCTCTTGTCACCTACACCTTAGAAAAAGCTTTCTCACTATGTCTCGCAAGGAGAAACTGTGCCAGGACAGAAAACATCTCCTATCGTGTTCTAGAGGTTGCACAAAGGTTTGTACAGTGTTTTGCACCAAGGAAAAGAAAGTTGTCCAAAACTCCTTCTTTTTCAATATTCATGTGAATGCAAAAGGCAGGAGAGTGGTAAGGTACTGTTTTCCATCAGTTTGCAAAATGCACACACAATGCCAGTGTTGTGCTGCTTCGTTCTTGTCCTTTAGCGTCTCTTGTCACCTACACCTTAGAAAAACCTTTCTCACTATGTCTCGCAAGGAGAAACTGTGCCAGGACAGAAAACATCTCCTATCGTGTTCTAGAGGTTGCACAAAGGTTTGTACAGTGTTTTGCACCAAGGAAAAGAAAGTTGTCCAAAACTCCTTCTTTTTCAATATTCATGTGAATGCAAAAGGCAGGAGAGTGGTAAGGTACTGTTTTCCATCAGTTTGCAAAATGCACACACAATGCCAGTGTTGTGCTGCTTCGTTTTTGTCCTTTAGCGTCTCTTGTCACCTACACCTTAGAAAAAGCTTTCTCACTATGTCTGGCAAGGAGAAACTGTGCCAGGACAGAAAACATCTCCTATCGTGTTCTAGAGGTTGCACAAAGGTTTGTACAGTGTTTTGCACCAAGGAAAAAGAAAGTTGTCCAAAACTCCTTCTTTTTCAATATTCATGTGAATGCAAAAGGCAGGAGAGTGGTAAGGTACTGTTTTCCATCAGTTTGCAAAATGCACACACAATGCCAGTGTTGTGCTGCTTCCGTTTTGTCCTTTAGCGTCTCTTGTCACCTACACCTTAGAAAAAGCTTTCTCACTATGTCTGGCAAAGGAGAAACTGTGCCAGGACAGAAAACATCTCCTATCGTGTTCTAGAGGTTGCACAAAGGTTTGTACAGTGTTTTGCACCAAGGAAAAGAAAAGTTGTCCAAAACTCCTTCTTTTTTCAATATTCATGTGAATGCAAAAGGCAGGAGAGTGGTAAGGTACTGTTTTCCATCAGTTTGCAAAATGCACACACAATGCCAGTGTTGTGCTGCTTCGTTTTTTGTCCTTTAGCGTCTCTTGTCACCTACACCTTAGAAAAAGCTTTCTCACTATGTCTCGCAAGGAGAAACTGTGCCAGGACAGAAAACATCTCCTATCGTGTTCTAGAGGTTGCACAAAGGTTTGTACAGTGTTTTGCACCAAGGAAAAGAAAGTTGTCCAAAACTCCTTCTTTTTCAATATTCATGTGAATGCAAAAAGGCAGGAGAGTGGTAAGGTACTGTTTTCCATCAGTTTGCAAAATGCACACACAATGCCAGTGTTGTGCTGCTTCGTTTTTGTCCTTTAAGCGTCTCTTGTCACCTACACCTTAGAAAAAGCTTTCTCACTATGTCTCGCAAGGAGAAACTGTGCCAGGACAGAAAACATCTCCTATCGTGTTCTAGAGGTTGCACAAAGGTTTGTACAGTGTTTTGCACCAAGGAAATAAAAGTTGTCCAAAACTCCTTCTTTTTCAATATTCATGTGAATGCAAAAGGCAGGAGAGTGGTAAGGTACTGTTTTCCATCAGTTTGCAAAATGCACACACAATGCCAGTGTTGTGCTGCTTCGTTTTGTCCTTTAAGCGTCTCTTGTCACCTACACCTTAGAAAAAGCTTTCTCACTATGTCTCGCATAAGGAGAAACTGTGCCAGGACAGAAAACATCTCCTATATCGTGTTCTAGAGGTTGCACAAAGGTTTGTACAGTGTTTTGCACCAAGGAAAAAAAGTTGTCCAAAACTCCTTCTTTTTCAATATTCATGTGAATGCAAAAGGCAGGAGAGTGGTAAGGTACTGTTTTCCATCAGTTTGCAAAATGCACACACAATGCCAGTGTTGTGCTGCTTCGTTTTGTCCTTTAAGCGTCTCTTGTCACCTACACCTTAGAAAAAGCTTTCTCACTATGTCTCGCAAGGAGAAACTGTGCCAGGACAGAAAACATCTCCTATCGTGTTCTAGAGGTTGCACAAAGGTTTGTACAGTGTTTTGCACCAAGGAAAAGAAAGTTGTCCAAAACTCCTTCTTTTTCAATATTCATGTGAATGCAAAAGGCAGGAGAGTGGTAAGGTACTGTTTTCCATCAGTTTGCAAAATGCACACACAATGCCAGTGTTGTGCTGCTTCGTTTTGTCCTTTAGCGTCTCTTGTCACCTACACCTTAGAAAAAGCTTTCTCACTATGTCTCGCAAGGAGAAACTGTGCCAGGACAGAAAACATCTCCTATCGTGTTCTAGAGGTTGCACAAAGGTTTGTACAGTGTTTTGCACCAAGGAAAAAAAAGTTGTCCAAAACTCCTTCTTTTTCAATATTCATGTGAATGCAAAAGGCAGGAGAGTGGTAAGGTACTGTTTTCCATCAGTTTGCAAAATGCACACACAATGCCAGTGTTGTGCTGCTTCGTTTTTGTCCTTTAGCGTCTCTTGTCACCTACACCTTAGAAAAAGCTTTCTCACTATGTCTGGCAAGGAGAAACTGTGCCAGGACAGAAAACATCTCCTATCGTGTTCTAGAGGTTGCACAAAGGTTTGTACAGTGTTTTGCACCAAGGAAAAGAAAGTTGTCCAAAACTCCTTCTTTTTCAATATTCATGTGAATGCAAAAGGCAGGAGAGTGGTAAGGTACTGTTTTCCATCAGTTTGCAAAATGCACACACAATGCCAGTGTTGTGCTGCTTCGTTTTGTCCTTTAAGCGTCTCTTGTCACCTACACCTTAGAAAAAGCTTTCTCACTATGTCTCGCAAGGAGAAACTGTGCCAGGACAGAAAACATCTCCTATCGTGTTCTAGAGGTTGCACAAAGGTTTGTACAGTGTTTTGCACCAAGGAAAAGAAAGTTGTCAAAACTCCTTCTTTTCAATATTCATGTGAATGCAAAAGGCAGGAGAGTGGTAAGGTACTGTTTTCCATCAGTTTGCAAAATGCACACACAATGCCAGTGTTGTGCTGCTTCGTTTTTTGTCCTTTAAGCGTCTCTTGTCACCTACACCTTAGAAAAAGCTTTCTCACTATGTCTGGCAAGGAGAAACTGTGCCAGGACAGAAAACATCTCCTATCGTGTTCTAGAGGTTGCACAAAGGTTTGTACAGTGTTTTGCACCAAAGGAAAAGAAAGTTGTCCAAAACTCCTTCTTTTTCAATATTCATGTGAATGCAAAAGGCAGGAGAGTGGTAAGGTACTGTTTTCCATCAGTTTGCAAAATGCACACACAATGCCAGTGTTGTGCTGCTTCGTTTTGTCCTTTAGCGTCTCTTGTCACCTACACCTTAGAAAAAGCTTTCTCACTATGTCTCGCAAGGAGAAACTGTGCCAGGACGAAAACATCTCCTATCGTGTTCTAGAGGTTGCACAAAGGTTTGTACAGTGTTTTGCACCAAGGAAAAGAAAAGTTGTCAAAAACTCCTTCTTTTTCAATATTCATGTGAATGCAAAAGGCAGGAGAGTGGTAAGGTACTGTTTTCCATCAGTTTGCAAAATGCACACACAATGCCAGTGTTGTGCTGCTTCGTTTTGTCCTTTAGCGTCTCTTGTCACCTACACCTTAGAAAAACCTTTCTCACTATGTCTGGCAAGGAGAAACTGTGCCAGGACAGAAAACATCTCCTATCGTGTTCTAGAGGTTGCACAAAGGTTTGTACAGTGTTTTGCACCAAGGAAAAGAAAGTTGTCCAAAACTCCTTCTTTTTTTCAATATTCATGTGAATGCAAAAGGCAGGAGAGTGGTAAGGTACTGTTTTCCATCAGTTTGCAAAATGCACACACAATGCCAGTGTTGTGCTGCTTCGTTTTTGTCCTTTAAGCGTCTCTTGTCACCTACACCTTAGAAAAACCTTTCTCACTATGTCTCTGGCAAGGAGAAACTGTGCCAGGACAGAAAACATCTCCTATCGTGTTCTAGAGGTTGCACAAAGGTTTGTACAGTGTTTTGCACCAAGGAAAAGAAAGTTGTCAAAAC
>NW_022147854.1:0-6446 GCF_901933205.1 Camarhynchus parvulus
GCTTTCAGTTGCTGGAGTCACACAGAGCTGGCCAAGCTCTCAGGCTGTAAATAACAGCCAAGTCCAGCAGGGGATCCATCCTGAGGTGCTTTGAAGCCCTGCCTCCTCTTCCCCCCACCACCACCTCTGCTCTTGGGGCATTGCTTTGACATTGTGCTGGATCATCATGGATGGGCAAAATGGGGAATACACAGAGGTTTGCCTAAATACATGGGACACCTGACTGGGCAAAATAACCCCACAAGATGGGAAGAGAGAGGTGAACAGCACACTGGAGTAACAGACACCTTGGCTCACCTCATCTCCTGGGACTCCTGGAATTCCAGCTGGGGAGAGCTTGGCAGGGACCCCACAGCACTGCCAAGAGGGGGACTCACTGCCCTGCGTATGGGGGGGATCAGAGGTGGTCCCAGTGACCCCTTCTTCATATCCCCACCACTGGAATAGAGCAAGGAAGTCTGGAAAGAGTAGAACACAGTGCTCAGATCAAGCATCCAGCCTTGCCCCCATTCATGCCTCAAGACATTTAGATATGCCCTCAACTGGGACCTGGCAGGAAAAGTCAAACTGATTGTCCAGCTTGGCCCAGGATGGGGAATGGAAAGGGAAGTGGTGAGGGACAGCCCATGTCACACATTTGCCACCTCTGCCCTCGTGCTCACTCCTCTGCAAGTGTGGCTACATTCCCAGCTGGCATTCACGTGTTTGACATCAAGATGTTCTGAGGTGCCACTGCCTCCACTGGCCTTTTGGATGGCATGGGAGTGGCTTTAGATCACTGTTCTCTCCCTGCCCCTAAGGTGCCTCACAGCCAGTGCTGATCTCCAGCCATGTCCCCACAAAGCCATTCTGCAGGATGTCCAAACCTGCTTTTCTCAAGCCCCTCATTTCTCCTGCTGCTGCCCTTCCCTCCTACACTTCCCCAGCAGCCTTGGAGCCCCGATGCTGCTGAGCTCTCGGGATGCTGGCTGCTCTCCAGCTCCCACACATCCATCATCTCAGGCTCCCTGGCACTGAGGAAGTTCAGCAGAGCTCCCTGCCCTGCTGCCCTCTGTAAATCTCTCTGCCTGCCCAAGTTGCTCCAGGGCCCCCATTGCCATGGCCAGGATGGGGCTGGAGGCAGCAGGGGCAGGTGCACACCCTTCCTCTTTGTATCCCATCATTTCTGGCCCAGCCAGAAGAGCCAAACCAGGACCTGTTCAAAATCCCCAGAGGGGTCAGTTCCTGTCAGGGATACACTGGACTCTTTCTCAGCAGGCTGAAATCAACTACCAGAGCCGTGGATTGCACATTCTGTCTACCAAAGCTGTTGTTCATCTGCCTCCTCCTGCCACCCCACAGCAAACAGATGCCTTTTTTTTCTACTCTCATTTTGCCACATTCCTTGTTCTCTTCTTGCAGGGAGATAAAAGGCATTGTGCAGGATGGGAGAGAAATGGATTCTTTCCTGCACAGCATTTCCAGGACCCAAGGGGAACCACTTCCAGCTCCTGAACCACTCAACACTTCACACTGGAGGAATTTTCACTGCACCACCAGAGAACAGTCCCAGGGACTGGGCTCTCAGAGAGTCCACTGAGCCCATCAAGGAATTGAAATGAATTTAAAGAAATTTTTAAAAGAATGGGTTTTAACCAAGCTTTCCAAATGTCACCTCTGAGTCAAGACTACAATGGTCATTCTAGGACAGGCATGCCCTGTCCATACCTGCATCTTCAGAGTTCTTCTCTTTGTTTCTGCTGCTGGATCCTGGCCTGGAGAAAATGGAGGACAAAAGAACATGTGAGGAGGTCGAAAGAGAAGGGAGGGAATGGGTGTACCATGAAAGGGGGCAAACCTTCTTAGCAAGGTCACTCTGATAAAGGAGGAAATGCAAACCCATAAACCCAACAGGATGCAAAGCTGATTCATTGTCCTTAAGCTTTCAGTTGCTGGAGTCACACAGAGCTGGCCAAGCTCTGTGTTAAACAATGGCCAAGTCCAGCAGAGGACCCATCTTGAGGTGCTTTGAAGCCCTGCCTCCTCTTCCCCACCACCACCTCTGCTCTTGGGACATTGGTGTTGCCTTTGACATTGTGCTGGATCATCATAGATGGGCAAAATGGGGAATACACAGAGGTTTGCCTAAATACATGGGACACCTGACTGGGCAAAATAACCCCACAAGATGGGAAGAGAGAGGTGAACAGCACACTGGAGCAGCAGACACCTTGGCTCACCTCATCTCCTGGGACTCCTGGAATTCCAGCTGGGGAGAGCTTGGCAGAGACCCCAACTGCACTGCCAGCATGGGGGACTCACTGCCCTGCGTATGGGGGGATCAAGGTGGTCCCAATGACCCCTTCTTCATTTCCCCACCACTGGAATATGGCAAGGAGGTCTGGAAGGAATAAAACACAGTGCTCAGATCAAGCATCCAGCCTTGCCCCCATTCATGCCTCAAGACATTTAGATATGCCCTCAACTGGGACCTGGCAGGAATAAACAAGTCAAACTGATGGAGCAGATTGGCAAAGGATGGGGAATGGAAAGGGAAGTGGTGAGGGAGAGACCATGTCCCACATTTGCCACCTCTCCCCTTGTGCTCTCTCCTCTGCAAGTGTGGCTACATTCCCAGCTGGCATTCACGTGTTTGACATCAAGATGTTCTGGGGTGCCACTGCCTCCACTGGCCTTTTGGATGGCATGGCAGTGGCTTTAGATCACTGTTCTCTCCCTGCCCCTAAGGTGTCTCACAGCCAGTGCTGATCTCCAGCCATGTCCCCACAAAGCCATTCTGCAGGATGTCAAAACCTGCTTTTCTCAAGGCCCTCATTTCTTCTGCTGCTGCCCTTCCCTCCCACACTTCCCCAGCAGCCTTGGAGCCCAGATGCTGCTGAGCTCTCGGCATGCTGGCTGCTCTCCAGCTCCCACACATCCATCATCTCAGGCTCCCTGGCATTGAGGAAGTTCAGCAGAGCTCCCTGCCCTGCTGCTCTCTGCAAGCTCTCTGCCTGCCCACGTTGCTCCAGGGCCCCCATGCCATGGCCAGGAATGGGGCTGGAGGCACTGGGGGGCAGATGCACACCCATCCTTAGTATCCCATCATTTCTGGCCCAGCTCAAGAGCCAAATCAGGACCTGTTCAAACTTCACTGAAAGGGTCAGTTCCTGTCAGGGGAAAAGGTCTCCCAGCTCTGCCAACAGCACATAAACTGAAAATTTACCACACTGGACTTAGCTTGCTCTCCTTACCTTACATCCTTTTCCCTCTGAACTCAGCTCCTGTTTCCTTCTAATCTCCTCCTCCCAGCCGGTGCCAGGTTTCCCATTCTCCTGCTCTCTGCTGCATATTTGCTTGCCTTGGTAGAAGGAGAGCTCTTGGGGATGGGAGGCAACGGCTTGGAGGGCAGGAGCATGGATGGACTTGCCAGAGAAAACCTCTTGGCAAGAGGGTAGCCAGTCAGGCCTGCAAAGTGGAGACACAAAATGGATCAGAGCCTGCAATGCAAACCTAAAGCATCTGAAGTTCTGTATTTCATGGGACACATTTCCTGGAAACTTCTAAACAGCTGCACAGGGAAACATGCTCCTGAATGGCAGACACTTGAGGCAGGCCAGGGGAAAACCCTGAGCCACTTCCCCAGAGCTACCACAGGCACAGCCTGGCCTCTGGGCTGCCCTGGGACAGCAGGGAGCCCAGAGCCCTGTGCTCTCCAGCAATGGCTCAGCTGCACATGCACCCTCCTGCTCCTCTCCCTGCCCCACAGCTCAGCAGCCCTACAGCTCCAGGGGCTATGGCAGCAGCACACCTTTTCCTTCCATGGCCAGGGGCACAGCTGTTTTCTGCAATAACATCCATCTTCAAACCCGTGCTTCTGCCTGGCAGAAGTGTCTGGCTTTGAATCCCCCTCACCTCTGTGAGTTGCAGAGGCGGGGCTCACTTGGTACCCAGAGTAGGCTGAACTCCCGGGTGACTCAATCTGTCCATGGATTGCTTTCGGCACAAGAGGCAGAGCCAGAAGATGGCGCTTTTAAATTTTTCATGGGGCCGTGTCACTAGAATTCCCTGAACTGTATGGAGCCTGGGGCTGCCCCTTTGTGACACGCTCCCCATGCTTCTCTTATGTGTTTCCATTGCTGCAAAACCCCACCCCAACTTTCCCCTTCCCATTCCTTCCCAAGCCCAGCCAGCCCTAAGCCCAGCCTGGTGGCCTCCAGAATTTGACACATTGTCTAGGATGTAGACCCTTTCCAAAGCTACTTTTCATGGCCTTTGTTTCTGTAATTCCCACTCAGTTCTGGGTTGCAGCTTGTTGGTGTCCAAATTTTGTTTAATTCTCTTCACATCAAACAAAGTGCTGGGACACAAACAATGACACCAGGCAGTGGAAGAAAAAGCAGCTTTGCACTCCCCAGTGGATGACCCCAAAATTCAGTTGGCCGAGAGCTGCAGGAACAAATTGACCATCCAAAAGTTCCTCTTTTGCTGTACTTCATGGTTCCAGGGGTTTATTCTCTGCTTTCTTTTCAACAGAGACAACCAAACCCAACATAAACATGACCTGGTTCAAAACATTTCTTATCTTGGCTAATACTGACAATTCAAAAAAATTTTTAATGAAAATAGCTGATGACATAGGTCATTCATAAAAGAAGAGCTGTTCTTAAGGACAAGTAATAATTTTTTGGTCCCACAGAGGGTTAAACCATGTGGCATCCAAGTCTATGAGAGAAGAATAGCTCTTAAAACTGGGTTTCTTTTTTTAAAAAACTGGTCAGTAATCAAAGAGACACAGGTATGGATTAATGAAATAAGTCATTCCTAGTCCAGAATTAATCCAGAAAAAATTTCACCTTCTTCAATGACCAATACTTCTCTTTAACTGCATTAAGCATTGCAGCTGCAGATCAGCAATGAAGGAGTCATTCCAAAGGGGCCATACCCAGGATTTGGCAGAACTAACCCTAACCCAAGGAACCAGGGGATCTGATCCCTTTTTCTGCATCAGCAGAATTATTTCTCCAAGTCTCATCTCTCCTATCATTACACACCCAGAGATGCCAAAGGAACAACAACAGTGTCAATGAGGCTTTCAACTTGAAAGCATTGCCTGACCCAGATGCACCAGAAACTGCATTTGGTCTGGCACAATTCCACTTGTCAGGGATCAGGCAAGGCAGGGACAGGCACAAGGCACAAGGCATCTCCTGCCCCAGCCTCAGCCTGCAACACTGACACAGGCACAGACAGCTGGGGAAGAGATTTGTCACTGTGAACCTGCCATAGGTGGCTTTGGGACTGTGCTGTCAGAGGATGACAAACTCACACCCTGCCTAGGCTGCATCCATTTGGAAGTCTCCTTCTCCTTCACTGGAAAAGTCAAAAGGACTTTCTGTCATAGGAGGTTTCCCTATTCCTCCCAGGGCAAAACCAGGCAATGTCCATGAATCTCCTTCACATCTCAAAGGGTTCAGCTCAAAAACAGCCCCAAGGAAAGCTTTTCTCCTTCAAGGGCAGGAGGAAGGAGTGGGAACATTTCTCATTTCCTGCTAAATGCCTTTCTTTTCTAGTCTCATTTTGACACTAGAAAGGCTGCAGGGAGATAAAAGGCATGTGCAGGATGGAGAGGAATGTTTTCCTTTTCCTGCACAGCATTTCCAGGACCCCAAGGTACCACTCCAGCTCCTGCCACTCAACACTTCACACTGGAGGAATTTTCACTGCACCACCAGAGAACACTCCCAGGGACTGGGCTCTGGGAGAGTCCACTGAGCCCATCAAGGAATTGAAATGAATTTAAAGAAATTTTTAAAAGAATGGGTTTTAACCAAGCTTTCAGAATGTCACCTCAGAGTCAAGACTCCAATGGTCATTTTAGGACAGACATGCCCTGTACCTACCTGCATGTTCAGAGGACTTCTCTTGTTTTATGCTGCTGGATCTTGGCCTGGAGAAAATGGAGGACAAAAGAACATATGAGGAGGTAGAAAGAGAAGGGAGGGAATGGGTGTACCATGAAAGGAGACAAACCTACTTAGCATGGTCACTTCTATGAAGGAGGGAATGCAACACATAAACCCAAAAGGATGCAAAGCTGATTAATTGTCCTTAAGCTTTCAGTTGCTGCAGTCACACAGAGCTGGCCAAGGCCCCAGATGCTGCTGAGCTCTCGGGATGCTGGCTGCTCTCCAGCTCCCACACATCCATCATCTCAGGCTCCTGGCACTGAGGAAGTTCAGCAGAGCTCCCTGCCCTGCTGCTCTCTGCAAGCTCTCTGCCTGCCCAAGTTGCTCCAGGGCCCCATGCCATGGCCAGGAATGGGGCTGGAGGCAGCTGGGGGGATGCACACCCACCCTTAGTATCCCATCATTTCTGGCCCAGCTAAAGAGCCAAATGGGGACCTGTTCCTTTGAGGGGGTAGTTCCTGTCAGGGAAGTGGTCTCAGCTCTCATTTCTGGCACACA
>NW_022147855.1:0-6402 GCF_901933205.1 Camarhynchus parvulus
ACATTTTCACCACTGAACCATGTCCCCAGGTGCCATATCTAGACACTGGATGGTTAACCTGATCTCCTTCTCTAACAAAGTGACCCACTTGTGGATGAGGGAAAGGCTGTAGAGGTCAATCAAGCAGAACCCACCTGCTACATGGCTTGTAATATTTGGTACGTGAAGACCCAGGTGCTAAAAGTAACACACAAATAATGACACCAGGAGAAAGCAGTGATGTAGACAGGAGTTCAGATGCATGCAGGCTTTGAAGACACAGGCATCCTTTTACTGGGAAGTGGCAACTCTGGAAAAAATTTAGAAGTAATGACAGGAATCATGTGGGGTGTTTTCCTCGACTCTTCTCGTTTGCTAATAAGCATTCAATGAGAGCATGGATCTTTCTGTATACTTAAGAGCTCCTGTTCCTTGGCACATTGATACCCAAATAAGAGTAAATGGGTTCAAATGGATCATTTCCAAACTAAATCCAACTGTGCTAAGAAGATTCTGTGATACAGGACCTAAAGTTTCCTAAAAGGCTCCTGATTTTCCAGTCATATATTTGAAATAATTATTAATATTAAAATTAATAGGAAAATCCCCAAACTCAACAACAAATATGTTTATTAAAAGAGTAATCTTTCCATGAGCAAAAGCACTAACATGTTTTCCATGGGTTAACTCTGATTGATTTACCAGATATCTCTACTGTGGAAATCGGGTACTGGGATGATTGGTAAAGCTACCACAGTGAACTTTTTTTTTTTTTTTTTTTTTTTTCTTCCCCAGTTAGGGGAATGCCCCCTATTTTTTCCCCAACACAGCCTCAAGGCAGACTTTTGGCCTCCACTTCCTCAGTCTAGACTTCTCCTGACACCCCAAATTTTTACATATACACTGACAGGGACCTGCAACCTCTTTTTTCCAGGCAGCAGCCGACATGAATATACTTGCTTCTGGCTGGTGTTTGTGTTGAAGGACAGATGGCAGTAGCCCTTTTTTTCCCCACCTTTGCAGTGAGTGTAGATCTGCTACAGAATGTTTCCAGAGTGTGCCAAAATGGTACCTGTAGCAGCTTGAGAGAAGCTTACTCTGTACTCATGTACAGCAGCTTTACAGGGCTCTGGGAACTGCAAACCTGCTCTTTATAGAGACCTGGTGACCCTCAGTCACCCTGCAGGATTAGTAGCAAAGGCAAGTAAATGTTGATTAGATTTAAAGAATGTCTCTCTGCCTTCCAAGGGTAAAACTACTACTGAATTTCATTTTTTTTCCTGGCTGGCCACAATTTACAGCCAATCTTAAGAATAATTTTGTCACTTCCTCTTAAGCCTACACATGTAAACAGCAAGAACATACACACAGCTTGTTGAATGCAGAATGGTATCTGTGGGTTTGAGTTTCACACACCTTTTGTGTGCTTTCTGCAATGAGGACATTTAATGTCTCTTTGAAGAATTTTCACTTACAAGTTGTCTTGGTTTGGAAAGACAGGAGTCTGCTAAGGAAGGCAGGAGCCTCCCCTGAAATTGAGAATGTAAACCCTCCCACCCCTCCGAATTGCTACAATTTTAAATTAAGGGGCTCTCAGGCAAAGATATGGGAGCAGGCAATAACAGTTCTTTAATAGGGAAGAAATAAAAAAGGATAAAATAAAACAATACAGTCCACTGGAACAACACTGACAGAGTCAGAACCCAACCTGACACCCTGTGGGTCCGGTGTTGGTGGCAGTCCGATTGAAAATGTGGCTGCAGTCCTCTGAAGTATCAGGTGTGGTTCTGTTGGAGCAAGGGGGTTCTGTAGAGAAGGATGTAGTCTTCCTCTGAAGATCCAGGAGGAAAAGGCAGCTGCTGTTCCTCTGGGGAATCTCGTGGAGAACAAAACTGAACTGCAATTTCAGAATCTCAGAGTATATGGGGTAGCAGTGCTTGGCTCCTCCCTCTGGGCGGAGCATCTCACAATGGGATGTTACAGTTCTTATCAGTCATGCACCGATATTCAATAGTCTGTTATCAGCGGAGGTCCCTCCCCCGAGGAAGGTGTGAATGTGGTCATTCAAAGAGAGAGATAAGGCAAACTGCTCACTTGACAAGGTAATCAGCCATACAGATGGTAATGGAAAACATCTTGCATGCAATCTTCAACATTATCCACCCCTTTTCCTATTTCCATCTGTATCACAAACAAAAACCAAAACCCAAACCTTACACACAGTCCTCACTTAAAACTAGGTTTCCTGTGGCACACAACGGTTTTCTCCATCTTTCTGCATTACCCACCAAGTGCAACCAGGTCCTTGAGCAAAAACAATTCCACGGATGGGTTTATCTTTGCCTGAGGTGGGGAGTAATCCAAACAGTCTTTCCTAAAATACCTTTCATGTGTACAACAGGGACTTTATCTCCATCTACTGTGTGCAGTGGTTCAGACTGGGCAGGACCAGCTCGATTTATGGACCCTCTGGTGTTGACCATCCAGGTGGCTTTGCTAGGTTCATTTCCCAATTTCTAAAAGTCCCCGAGTGCTTTCAGGGTAGTTTTAAGTAGTCCATTGCACCGTTCAACTTTTCCGGCAGCTGGTGCATGATAGGGGATATGATATATCCATTCAATGCCATGTTCCCTGGCCCAGGTGTTGATAAGGCCATTCCTGAAATGAGTCCCATTATCTGACTCAATTCTCTCAGGGGTGCCATGTCTCCACAGGATTTGCTTTTCCAGGCCAAGGATGGTGTTCCTGGCAGTGGCATGAGGCACAGGGTGGGTCTCCAACCATCCAGTGGTGGCTTCCACCATGGTCAGCACGTAGCGCTTTGCCCTGGTGTGTCTGGGGCAGTGTGATGTAGTCAATCTGCCAGGCCTCCCCATACTTGTACTTGGACCACCGCCCACCATACCAGAGGGGCTTCACTCGCTTGGCCTGCTTGATGGCAGCACACGTCTCACAGTCATGGATAACCTGTGAAATACTGTCCATGGTTAGATCCACCCCTCGGTCTCGTGCCCACTTATAGGTGGCATCTCTACCCTGATGACCTGAGGCATCATGGGCCCATCGAGCTAAGAACAACTCCCCTTATGTTGCCAATCCAAGTCTATCTTTGACACCTCTATTTTTGCTGCCAGATCTACCTGCTCATTGTTTCGGTGTTCCTCATTAGCCCGACCCTTGGGGACATGGGCATCAACATGACGGACTTTCACAGGTAGTTTCTCTAACCCGGCGGCAATGTCTTTCCATTCATCAGCAGCCCAGATCAGTTTTCCCCACGCTGCCAGTTGGCCTTTTTCCACCTCTCTAGCCATCCCCACAGTGCGTTGGCTACCATCCATGAATCAGTGTAAAGGTAGAGCTTTGGCCACTTCTCTCTCTCAGCAATGTCAGGGCCAGCTGAACAGCTTTGAGTTCAGCAAGTTGGCTTGATCCACCTTCTCCATCGGTAGCTTGTGCAACTTGTGGGTGTGGGGCTCCATACGGTGTTGCTTTCCACTTCGGTTCATCCCTACGATGCGACAGGAACCGCCAGTGAAAAGAGCGTGGCGCATTTCCTCTGGGGGGCAGCTGGTTATATGGAGGAGCTTCTTCAGCACGTGTTACTGGTTCTTGTTCCTCTTCGTCAGTCAGACCAAAGTTCTCACCTTCCGGCCAGTTTGTAATTATTTCCAGAATCCCAGGGCGATTTGGGTTTCCAATACGGGCGCGCTGTGTGATGAGAGCAATCCACTTGCTCCATGTAGCGTCAGTGGCGTGGTGGGTGGTGGGAACCTTCCCTTTAAACATCCACCCCAGCACCGGTAGTCGGGGTGCCAGGAGGAGTTGTGCTTCGTGCCAATCACCTCTGAGGCAGCCTGGACTCCTTCATAGGCAGCCAAGATTTCCTTCTCTGTGGGAGTGTAGTTGGCTTCGGACCCTCTGTAGCTTCGACTCCAAAATCCCAGGGGTCGGCCTCGAAGTCTCCCCAGGCGCCTTCTGCCAAAGGCTCCAGGACAAGCCATGGTTCCCGGCTGCAGAGTAGAGCACGTTCTTCACCTCTGATCCTGTCCTGACTGGGCCAAGGGCAACCGCATGAGCGATCTCCTGCTTGATCTGGGCAAAGGCTTGTTGCTGCTCTGGGCCCCAGTGGAACTCGTTCTTCTTAGCGGGTGACCAGGTAAAGAGGGCTCACAATCTGACTGTATTCAGGAATGTGCATCCTCCAAAAACCTATGGCACCCAGGAAAGCTTGCGTTTCCTTCTTGCTAGTTGGTGGAGACATAGCGGTGATTTTGTTGATGACCTCAGTGGGAATCTGACGCCGTCCGTCTTGCCACTTCACTCCCAGGAACTGGATCTCTCGGGCAGGTCCCTTGACTTTGCTCTTCTTGATAGCGAAGCCGGCTTCCAGCAGAATCCTGATGATCTTCTCTCCTTTCTCAAATACTTCCATTGCCGTGTTTCCCCACACAATGATGTCATCGATGTACTGCAAGTGCTCTGGAGCCTCACCCTTTTCCAGTGCAGTCTGGATCAGTCCATGGCAGATGGTGGGACTGTGTTTCCACCCCTGGGGCAGTCGGTTCCAGGTGTACTGCACCCCTCCAGGTGAAAAGCAAACTGGGGCCTGCATTCTGCTGCCAGAGGAATGGAGAAAAATGCGTTAGCAATGTCTATAGTGGCATACCACTTTGCTGCCTTGGACTCCAGCTCGTACTGGAGTTCCAGCATGTCCGGCACAGCAGCGCTCAGCGGTGGACTGCAGCCACAATCACGTGCCACCCAAACCGGGGCAAGTTGGACCACATGGTGTCGCTTAATGAGGTTTCTATAGCCACACACAAAAGTTAGATTACTCAAGAACTGTTAATCCCTTTTGGTTTCTGTGCCCTCGAGCCCCACGTTGCTAGCAAAAATCTGTCTTGGTTTGGAAAGACAGGAGTCTGCTAAGGAAGGCAGGAGCCTCCCCTGAAATTGAGAATGTAAACCCTCCCCACCCCTCCGAATTGCTACAATTTTAAATTAAGGGGCTCTCAGGCAAAGATATGGGAGCAGGCAATAACAGTTCTTTAATAGGGAAGAAATAAAAAGGATAAAATAAACAATACAGTCCACTGGAACAACACTGACAGAGTCAGAACCCAACCTGACACCCTGTGGGTCCGGGTGTTGGTGGCAGTCCGATTGAAAATGTGGCTGCAGTCCTCTGAAGTATCAGGTGTGGTTCTGTTGGAGCAAGGGGGTTCTGTAGAGAAGGATGTAGTCTTCCTCTGAAGATCCAGGAGGAAAAGGCAGCTGCTGTTCCTCTGGGGAATCTCGTGGAGAACAAAACTGAACTGCAATTTCAGAATCTCAGAGTATATGGGGGTAGCAGTGCTTGGCTCCTCCCTCTGGGCGGAGCATCTCACAATGGATGTTACAGTTCTTATCAGTCATGCACCGATATTCAATAGTCTGTTATCAGCGGAGGTCCCCCCCGAGGAAGGTGTGAATGTGGTCATTCAAAGAGAGAGATAAGGCAAACTGCTCACTTGACAAGGTAATCAGCCATACAGATGGTAATGGAAAACATCTTGCATGCAATCTTCAACACAAGTCTTTTCAAAACTCAGAATACCCTGAAAGTATTGTAGATAACCTGCTAGTAATTACCCTTTTTTGATAATGCACTGATACACTTCATTCAACCTGATGCTAATGATTGCTCGCCTTGTATTAAAAGACTAACAAATGCATTTGTTGCCTGAGTAGAAACTCTCTAACACAAAGTAGATACACATGTAGCATTTTAATTCTGTGAGTACTTCTGGTTAGCAGCCAGCGTCATGAACAAATGTGGTAACTGCTGAAAGATGTCTAGGTTTAGCCAAAAGAAACTTTGCAGAGAAAATGTATCAGTTCACCATGCAGCTGCATGAACATTGATGCCAGTCGGAGAGAAGGTATGGGTAGGAACTAGCAGTTGGAAAGTGGAATCATTTATTTCATCAGCATATGCCAAAATAAACTGCTGATGGGTCTGCTAACTAAGGGTTGCCAAATAACAATGATATGTAAGTAGAAACTCACTACTGATAAAGTCTTACGTTACTCATCCATAAATTTAAGAATAAGAAACTGAACCCAAATTTAAAAAGAAGTCCAGATGTCTGATACCAGAATGTAATCATTCTCTCAAAATTAAATTCAAAGAAGAAACCAGTCAGAAACTTGTGCATGAAGATGGGCATGCTGTTGTCAAAGAAATGAAGGTTTAAATTAATGAAGTTGAATGCCTTTCATTTTGCTGTCCATGCACATCATCAGCTGCCCTATGAGCTGGAATCAGGGTGCTGGTAGCTCCAAGACACAGGCCATGGTTTTGTGCAGACCTAGGAGTGGTTCCTGAAAAGTAAAATGGCCCTATATTTTGAGAATAAATCTAGACTCTGTGATTGTTTT
>NW_022147856.1:0-6399 GCF_901933205.1 Camarhynchus parvulus
GTGAGAAAGGTTTTTCTAAGGTGTAGGTGACAAGAGACTAAAAGGACAAAACGAAGCAGCACAACACTGGCATTGTGTGTGCATTTTGCAAACTGATGGAAAACAGTACCTTACCACTCTCCTGCCTTTTGCATTCACATGAATATTGAAAAAGAAGGAGTTTTGACACCTTACCACTCTCCTGCCTTTTTCACATGAATATTGAAAAGAAGGAGTTTTGGACAACTTTTTTCCTTGGTGCAAAACACTGTACAAACCTTTGTGCAACCTCTAGAACACGATAGGAGATGTTTTCTGTCCTGGCACAGTTTCTCCTTTTTGCAGACATAGTGAGAAAGTTTTTCTAAGGTGTAGGTGACAAGAGACGCTTAAAGGGACAAAACGAAGCAGCACAACACTGGCATTGTGTGTGCATTTTGCAAACTGATGGAAAACAGTACCTTACCACTCTCCTGCCTTTTGCATTCACATGAATATTGAAAAAGAAGGAGTTTTGGACAACTTTCTTTTCCTTGGTGCAAAACACTGTACAAACCTTTGTGCAACCTCTAGAACACGATAGGAGATGTTTTCTGTCCTGGCACAGTTTCTCCTTGCGAGACATAGTGAGAAAGCTTTTTCTAAGGTGTAGGTGACAAGAGACGCTAAAGGACAAAACGAAGCAGCACAACACTGGCATTGTGTGTGCATTTTGCAAACTGATGGAAAACAGTACCTTACCACTCTCCTGCCTTTTGCATTCACATGAAATTGAAAAAGAAGGAGTTTTGGACAACTTTCTTTTCCTTGGTGCAAAACACTGTACAAACCTTTGTGCAACCTCTAGAACACGATAGGAGATGTTTTCTGTCCTGGCACAGTTTCTCCTTGCGAGACATAGTGAGAAAGGTTTTTCTAAGGTGTAGGTGACAAGAGACGCTTAAGGACAAAACGAAGCAGCACAACACTGGCATTGTGTGTGCATTTTGCAAACTGATGGAAAACAGTACCTTACCACTCTCCTGCCTTTTGCATTCACATGAATATTGAAAAAGAAGGAGTTTTGGACAACTTCTTTTTTCCTTGGTGCAAAACACTGTACAAACCTTTGTGCAACCTCTAGAACACGATAGGAGATGTTTTCTGTCCTGGCACAGTTTCTCCTTGCGAGACATAGTGAGAAAGCTTTTTCTAAGGTGTAGGTGACAAGAGACGCTAAAGGACAAAACGAAGCAGCACAACACTGGCATTGTGTGTGCATTTTGCAAACTGATGGAAAACAGTACCTTACCACTCTCCTGCCTTTTGCATTCACATGAATATTGAAAAAGAAGGAGTTTTGGACAACTTTCTTTTCCTTGGTGCAAAACACTGTACAAACCTTTGTGCAACCTCTAGAACACGATAGGAGATGTTTTCTGTCCTGGCACAGTTTCTCCCTTGCGAGACATAGTGAGAAAGCTTTTTCTAAGGTGTAGGTGACAAGAGACGCTAAAAGGACAAAACGAAGCAGCACAACACTGGCATTGTGTGTGCATTTTGCAAACTGATGGAAAACAGTACCTTACCACTCTCCTGCCTTTTGCATTCACATGAATATTGAAAAAGAAGGAGTTTTGGACAACTTTCTTTTCCTTGGTGCAAAACACTGTACAAACCTTTGTGCAACCTCTAGAACACGATAGGAGATGTTTTCTGTCCTGGCACAGTTTCTCCTTGCGAGACATAGTGAGAAAGCTTTTTCTAAGGTGTAGGTGACAAGAGACGCTAAAGGACAAAACGAAGCAGCACAACACTGGCATTTTGTGTGTGCATTTTGCAAACTGATGGAAAACAGTACCTTACCACTCTCCTGCCTTTTGCATTCACATGAATATTGAAAAAAAAGAAGGAGTTTTGGACAACTTTCTTTTCCTTGGTGCAAAAACACTGTACAAACCTTTGTGCAACCTCTAGAACACGATAGGAGATGTTTTCTGTCCTGGCACAGTTTTCCGAGACATAGTGAGAAACATAGTGAGAAAGGTTTTTCTAAGGTGTAGGTGACAAGAGACAAGAGATGCTAAAAACAAAACGAAGCAGCACAACACTGGCATTGTGTGTGCATTTTGCAAACTGATGGAAAACAGTACCTTACCACTCTCCTGCCTTTTGCATTGACATGAATATTGAAAAAGAAGGAGTTTTGGACAACTTTTTTTCCTTGGTGCAAAACACTGTACAAACCTTTGTGCAACCTCTAGAACACGATAGAGATGTTGTCCTGGCACCTGAGACATAGTGAGAAAGCTTTTTTAAGGTGTAGGTGACAAGAGACATAGTGAGAAACATTGTTTTTCTAAGGTGTGTAGGTGACAAAGATTCTGTTAAAGGAAAAAACGAAGCAGCACAACACTGGCATTGTGTGTGCATTTTGCAAACTGATGAAAAAACAGTACCTTACCACTCTCCTGCCTTTTGCATTCACATGAATATTGAAAAAGAAGGAGTTTTGGACAACTTTTTTTCCTTGGTGCAAAAAACACTGTACAAACTTTTTGTGCAACCTCTAGAACACGATAGGAGATGTTTTCTGTCCTGGCACAGTTTCTCCTTTTGCAGAGACATAGTGTTTTTTTTTTCTAAGGTGTAGGTGACAAGAGACGCTAAAGGAAAAAACGAAGCAGCACAACACTGGCATTGTGTGTGCATTTTGCAAACTGATGGAAAACAGTACCTTACCACTCTCCTGCCTTTTGCATTCACATGAATATTGAAAAAGAAGGAGTTTTGGACAACTTTTTTCCTTGGTGCAAAACACTGTACAAACCTTTGTGCAACCTCTAGAACACGATAGGAGATGTTTTCTGTTGGCTGTCCTGGCACAGTTTCTCCCTTGCGAGACATAGTGAGCTTTTTTTTTTTCTAAGGTGTAGGTGACAAGAGAGATTAAAAAGGACAAAACGAAGCAGCACAACACTGGCATTGTGTGTGCATTTTGCAAACTGATGGAAAACAGTACCTTACCACTCTCCTGCCTTTTGCATTCACATGAATATTGAAAAAAAAGAAGGAGTTTTGGACAACTTTCTTTTCCTTGGTGCAAAAACACTGTACAAACCTTTGTGCAACCTCTAGAACACGATAGGAGATGTTTTCTGTCCTGGCACAGTTTCTCCTTTTGCGAGACATAGTGAGAAAGCTTTTTCTAAGGTGTAGGTGACAAGAGACGCTAAAAGGAAAAAAACGAAGCAGCACAACACTGGCATTGTGTGTGCATTTTGCAAACTGATGGAAAACAGTACCTTACCACTCTCCTGCCTTTTGCATTCACATGAATATTGAAAAAGAAGGAGTTTTGGACAACTTTCTTTTCCTTGGTGCAAAAACACTGTACAAACCTTTGTGCAACCTCTAGAACACGATAGATAGAGATGTTTTCTGTCCTGGCACAGTTTTCCTTTGCGAGACATAGTGAGAAAGCTTTTTCTAAGGTGTAGGTGACAAGAGACGCTTAAAGGACAAAGTGCACAACACTGGCATTGTGTGTGCATTTTGCAAACTTTTTTCAAAAGGCCTTTGCAAAACATGAGGTGACAAGAAAATGAATATTGAAAAGAAGGAAGAAAAACGAAGCAGCACAACACTGGCATTGTGTGTGCATTTTGCAAACTGATGGAAAAACAGTACCTTACCACTCTCCTGCCTTTTGCATTCACATGAATATTGAAAAAGAAGGAGTTTTGGACAACTTTCTTTTCCTTGGTGCAAAACACTGTACAAACCTTTGTGCAACCTCTAGAACACGATAGGAGATGTTTTCTGTCCTGGCACAGTTTCTCCTTGCGAGACATAGTGACTTTTTTTTTCTAAGGTGTAGGTGACAAGAGACGCTTAATTTTGAAAAACGAGAAAAGCAGCACAACACTGGCATTGTGTGTGCATTTTGCAAACTGATGGAAAACAGTACTTTACCACTCTCCTGCCTTTTGCATTCACATGAATATTGAAAAAAGAAGGAGTTTTGGACAACTTTCTTTTCCTTGGTGCAAAACACTGTACAAACCTTTGTGCAACCTCTAGAACACGATAGGAGATGTTTTCTGTCCTGGCACAGTTTCTCCTTGCGAGACATAGTGAGAAAGCTTTTTCTAAGGTGTAGGTGACAAGAGACGCTTAAAGACAAAAAAAGCAGCACAACACTGGCATTGTGTGTGCATTTTGCAAACTGATGGAAAACAGTACCTTACCACTCTCCTGCCTTTTGCATTCATGATGAATATTGAAAAGAAGGAGTTTTGGACAACTTTCTTTTTCCTTGGTGCAAAACACTGTACAAACCTTTGTGCAACCTCTAGACACGATAGGAGGAGATTTTTTCTGTCCTGGCACAGTTTCTCCTTGCGAGACATAGTTTTTTTTCTAAGGTGTAGGTGACAAGAGTGACAAGAGACGAAAAGGAACAAAACGAAGCAGCACAACACTGGCATTTGTGTGCATTTTGCAAACTGATGAAAAAAACAGTACCTTACCACTCTCCTGCCTTTTGCATTCACATGAATATTGAAAAAGAAGGAGTTTTGGACACTTTTTTTTTCCTTGCAAAAAAAACACTGTACAAACCTTTGTGCAACCTCTAGAACACGATAGGAGATGTTTTCTGTCCTGGCACAGTTTCTCCTTGCGAGACATAGTGAGAAAGCTTTTTCTAAGGTGTAGGTGACAAGAGACGCTAAAAGGACAAAACGAAGCAGCACAACACTGGCATTGTGTGTGCATTTTGCAAACTGATGGAAAACAGTACCTTACTTACCACCTCCTCCTGCCTTTTGCATTCACATGAATGAAAAAAAGAAGGAGTTTTGGACAACTTTCTTTTCCTTGGTGCAAAAAACACTGTACAAACCTTTGTGCAACCTCTAGAACACGATAGGAGATGTTTTCTGTCCTGGCACAGTTTCTCCTTTTGAGAGACATAGTGAAGTTTTTTTTTTTCTAAGGTGTAGGTGACAAGAGACGCTAAAGGACAAAACGAAGCAGCACAACACTGGCATTGTGTGTGCATTTTGCAAACTGATGGAAAACAGTACCTTACCACTCTCCTGCCTTTTGCATTCACATGAATATTGAAAAAAAGAAGGAGTTTTGGACAACTTTCTTTTCCTTGGTGCAAAACACTGTACAAACCTTTGTGCAACCCTAGAACACGAGAAGATGTTTTCTGTCCTGGAGATGTTTTCTGTCCTGAGGCACAGTTTCTCCTTGAGAGACATAGTGAGAAAGTTTTTCTAAGTGACAAAAGGTGACAAGAGAGCTAAAGGACAAAATATTGAAGCAGCACAACACTGGCATTGTGTGTGCATTTTGCAAACTGATGGAAAACAGTACCTTACCACTCTCCTTTTTTTGCATTCACATGAATATTGAAAAGAAGGAGTTTTGGACAACTTTCTTTTCCTTGGTGCAAAAAACACTGTACAAACCTTTGTGCAACCTCTAGAACACGATAGGAGATGTTTTCTGTCCTGGCACAGTTTCTCCTTGCAGAGACATAGTGAGAAAGCTTTTTCTAAGGTGTAGGTGACAAGAGACGCTAAAGGAAAACGAAGCAGCACAACACTGGCATTGTGTGTGCATTTTGCAAACTGATGGAAAAACAGTACCTTACCACTCTCCTGCCTTTTGCATTCACATGAATATTGAAAAAGAAGGAGTTTTGGACAACTTTTTTTTCCTTGGTGCAAAACACTGTACAAACCTTTGTGCAACCTCTAGAACACGATAGAGATGTTTTCTGTCCTGGCACAGTTTCTCCTTGCGAGACATAGTGAGAAAGTTTTTTTTTCTAAGGTGTAGGTGACAAGAGACGCTAAAAGGACAAAAACGAAGCAGCACAACACTGGCATTGTGTGTGCATTTTGCAAACTGATGGAAAACAGTACCTTACCACTCTCCTGCCTTTTTGCATTCACATGAATATTGAAAAGAAGCCTCTAGAACAACAGGAGATAGGAGATGTTTTCTGTCCTGGCACAGTTTCTCCTTGAGACATAGTGAGAAAGGTTTTTCTAAGGTGTAGGTGACAAGAGACGCTAAAGGACAAAACGAAGCAGCACAACACTGGCATTGTGTGTGCATTTTGCAAACTGATGGAAAACAGTACCTTACCACTCTCCTGCCTTTTGCATTCACATGAATATTGAAAAAGAAGGAGTTTTGGACAACTTTCTTTTCCTTGGTGCAAAACACTGTACAAACCTTTTGTGCAACCTCTAGAACACGATAGGAGATGTTTTCTGTCCTGGCACAGTTTCTCCTTGCGAGACATAGTGAGAAAGCTTTTTTTCTAAGGTGTAGGTGACAAGAGACGCTAAAAAAAGGAAAAAACGAAGCAGCACAACACTGGCATTGTGTGTGCATTTTGCAAACTGATGGAAAATA
>NW_022147857.1:0-6376 GCF_901933205.1 Camarhynchus parvulus
CCCAAATCCCACAAAAAAACCCCACAAAATCCTGGGGAAAAAAACCCCAAATGCCACCAAAAAACCCCAAAAAATTCCCCAAAAATCCCCAAAAATTGCCCCCAAAACCTCAAAATCCTGCAAAAAAACCCCAAATCCCACAAAACCCCCAAATCCCATAAAACCCCTAAAAATCCAACAAAGAAAACCCCAAAATCCCACAAAACCCCCAAAAATCTCACCAAAAAAAACCCCAAAATCCCATAAAAGAACCCCAAAATCGCAGCCCGAAAACCCCACAAAACGCCTTAAAAAAGAGGAAAATTCCCCAAAATCACTTAAATCCCAACAAACCCCGCACAAAATCCTACACAAAACCCCCAAAACCTACAAAAAACCCCAAATCCCACAAGAAAACCCAAAACAATTCCGCAAGAGAACTCCAAAATTGCACAAAAACCCCAAAGAATTGCACCAAAAAACCCCAAAATCCTTCCAAAAAAAAACCCCAAAAAATCCCCCAAATCCCCCAAAAAAACCCCACAAAATCCTGGGGAAAAAAACCCCAAACGCCACCAAAAAACCCCAAAAAATCCCCCAAAAATCCCCCAAAAATGTGAAATCCCTCAAAAGAAACCTCAAATCCCACTGAGAAAAAAAAATTCCACAAAAAAAAGAAAAATCCCAAATCCCACCAGGTTTGTTTGGGGGATTTTTTTGGGTGGGATTTGGGGTTTTTAATGGGATTTGTTTGGGATTTTTAATGGGATTTGGGGTTTCTTTTCTGGGATTTTTGGGTGGGATTTGGGGTTTTTTGTGGGATTTTTTGGGATTTTTAATGGGATTTGGGGTTTCTTTTCTGGGATTTTTGGGTGGGATTTGGGGTTTTTGGGATTTTGGGTTTTTTGTGGATTTTTTGGGGGTGGGATTTGGGGCTTTGTGGGATTTTTGGGATTTTTTTTAATGGGATTTGGGGTTTCTTTTTGGGATTTTGGGGTGGGATTTGGATTTTTGGTGGGATTTTGGGGTTTTAATGGGATTTTGTTTGGGAGGATTTTTTAATGGGATTTGGGGGTTTTTTCTGATTTTTTTTGGGTGGGATTTGGGGTTTTTTTGGGGTTTTTTTTTTGGGATTTTTAATGGGATTTTGGGGTTTCTTTTCTGGGATTTTTGGGTGGGATTTGGGTTTTTTGGTGAGATTTTTTGGGATTTTTAATGGGATTTGGGGTTTTTTATGGGATTTTGGGGTGGGATTTGGGCTTTTTTGTGGGATTTTTTGGGATTTTTAATGGGATTTGGGGGTTTTTTTCTGGGATTTTTGGGGTGGGATTTGGGGTTTTTTTGGGTGGGGTTTTGAGGGGGGTTTTTGGTGGGATTTTGGGATTTTTAATGGGATTTTTGGGTTTTTTAATGGGATTTTTGGGTTTTTTTGGGATTTTTGGGGTGGGATTTGGGGTTTTTGGGCTGTGGGTTTTTTTGGGATTTTTAATGGGATTTGGGGTTTTTTTGTGGGATTTTTTGGGGTGGGATTTGGGGTTTTTAGGGGATTTTTGGGTGGGATTTGGGATTTTTGTGGGATTTTTTTGGGATTTT
The DNA here is from genome assembly GCF_901933205.1 of Camarhynchus parvulus. Taxonomy (NCBI): domain Eukaryota; kingdom Metazoa; phylum Chordata; class Aves; order Passeriformes; family Thraupidae; genus Camarhynchus; species Camarhynchus parvulus. The sequence continues at coordinate 1,573 of NW_022147857.1, forward strand.
TAATGGGATTTTGGGGTTTCTTTTCTGGGATTTTTGGGGTTTTTTGGTGGGGTTTTTGGGATTTTTAATGGATTTTTTTTTGGGATTTTGGGTGGGATTTTTGGGTGGGATTTGGGGTTTTTTGGGGGATTTTTGGGGTGGGATTTGGGATTTTTTTGGGGATTTTTTGGGGGGATTTTGGGGTTTTTTGGGGTTTTTTTTTTGGGTGGGATTTGGGATTTTTTGTGGGATTTTTTGGGTGGGATTTTTTGGGTTTTTTTTCTGGGTTTTTTGGGTGGGATTTGGGGTTTTTTGTGGGATTTTTTGGGGTGGGATTTGGGCTTTTGTGGGATTTTTGGGATTTTTAATGGGATTTTGGGGTTTCTTTTCTGGGATTTTTTGGGTGGGATTTGGGGTTTTGTGGGATTTTGGGGTTTTGGGGTGGGATTTTTGGGTGGGGTTTTTTGGGTGGGATTTGGGGTTTTTTTCTGGGATTTTTGGGGTGGGATTTGGGGTTTTTTGGGTGGGATTTTTGGGGGATTTTTATTGGGATTTTGGGGTTTCTTTTCTGGGATTTTTTGGGTGGGATTTGGGGTTTTTTGTGGGATTTTTGGGTGGGATTTTGGGGTTTTTGGGTGGGATTTGTTTGGGATTTTTAATGGGATTTGGGATTTGGGATTTTGGGTGGGATTTTTTGGGTGGGATGGGATTTTTTTGGGTGGGATTTGGGGGTTTTTCTGTGGGATTTTTTGGGGGATTTTTTTTTGGGATTTTTGGGTGGGATTTTGGGGGTGGGATTTTGGTGGGATTTTTTGGGATTTTTGGGATTTTGGGGATTTTTTCTGGGATTTTGGGTTTTTTGGTGGGATTTTTTTGGGATTTTTTGGGATTTTGGGGTTTTGTGGGATTTTTGGGTGGGATTTGGGGTTTTGTGTGGGATTTTTTGGGTGGGATTTGGGGTTTTTTGGTGGGATTTTTTGGGATTTTTAATGGGGTTTTGGGGTTTTTGTGGGATTTTTTGGGTGGGATTTGGGCTTTTTTGTGGGATTTTTTGGGATTTTTATTTTTGGGGATTTGGGGTTTTTTTGGGGTGGGATTTTTTTGGGTGGGATTTGGGGTTTTTTTCTGGGGATTTTGGGTGGGATTTGGGGTTGGGTTTTTTGGGGTTTTTGGGTGGGATTTTGGGGTTTTTGGGTTTTTTGGGTGGGATTTGGGGTTTTTGGGATTTTTTGGGATTTTTTGGGTGGGATTTGGGTTTTTTGGTGGGATTTTTTTGGGATTTTTAATGGGATTTTGGGGGTGTGGGATTTTTTCTGGGATTTTTTTTTGGGGTTTTGGGATTTTTGGTGGGGATTTTTTTGGGATTTTTAATGGGATTTGGGGTTTTTTCTGGGATTTTGGGTGGGTTTTGGGATTTTTGGGTGGGATTTGGGATTTTTTGTGGGATTTTTGGGGTGGGATTTGGGTTTTTTGTGGGATTTTTTGGGATTTTTAATGGGATTTGGGGTTTCTTTTCTGGGATTTTGGGGTGGGATTTGGGGTTTTGTGGGATTTGGGGTTTTTTTTTGGGGTGGGTTTTTTTTGGGTGGGATTTGGGCTTTTTGGTGGGATTTTTTTGGGATTTTTAATGGGATTTTGGGGTTTCTTTTCTGGGATTTTTGGGGTGGGATTTGGGGTTTTTGTGGGATTTTGGGTTTTTGGGGGGGGTTTTTTTTGGGTGGGATTTGGGGTTTTTGTGGGATTTTGGGGTGGGATTTGGAGTTTTTTGGTGGGATTTGTTTGGGATTTTTAATGGGATTTGGGGTTTTTTATGGGATTTTGGGTGGGATTTGGGATTTTTTTGTGGGGTTTTTTTTTTTGGGGTGGGATTTGGGGTTTTTTGGTGGGATTTTTTGGGATTTTTAATGGGATTTTGGGGTTTCTTTTCTGGGATTTTTTGGGTGGGATTTGGGGTTTTTGGGGATTTTTTTTGGGGATTTTTAATGGGATTTGGGGTTTCTTTTCTGGGATTTTTTTGGGTGGGATTTGGGGTTTTTTGTGGGATTTTTGGGTGGGATTTGGAGTTTTTGGGATTTTTTGGGATTTTTAATGGGATTTTGGGGTTTTTTTTCTGGGATTTTGGGGTGGGATTTGGGGTTTTTCTGGGATTTTTTGGGTGGGATTTGGGTTTTTTGGTGGGATTTTTTTGGGATTTTTAATGGGATTTTGGGGTTTTTTTGGGATTTTTTGGGTGGGATTTGGGGTTTTTGTGGGATTTTTTGGGGTGGGATTTGGGCTTTTTGTGGGATTTTTTGGGGATTTTTAATGGGATTTTGGGGGTTCTTTTCTGGGATTTTGGGTTTTTTGGTGGGATTTTTTTGGTGGGATTTTTGGGTGGGAATTGGGATTTTTGGTGGGATTTGGGGTTTTTTGTGGGTTTTTTTGGGTGGGATTTGGGGTTTTTCTGGGATTTTTGGGTGGGATTTGGGGTTTTTGGGGGGATTTTTTGGGATTTTTAATGGGATTTGGGGTTTTTTATGGGATTTTTGGGTGGGATTTGGGGTTTTGTGGGATTTTTTGGGATTTTTTTGGGATTTGGGGTTTGGTTTTTGGGGATTTTTTTTGGGGATTTTTTTTCTGGGATTTTGGGGTTTTTTTGTGGGATTTTTTGGGATTTGGGGTTTTTGGGGTGGGATTTTGGGTGGGATTTTTGGGTGGGATTTGGGGTTTTTGTGTGGGATTTTTTTGGGTGGGATTTGGGGTTTTGGGATTTTTGGGGTTTTTTGGGATTTTTAATGGGATTTGGGGTTTCTTTTCTGGGATTTTTTGGGTGGGATTTGGGGTTTTTGTGGGATTTTTGGGGTGGGATTTGGGGTTTTTGGGGTTTTTTTTTGGGGATTTTTAATGGGATTTTGGGGTGGGATTTTTCTGGGATTTTTGGGGGTGGGATTTGGGGTTTTGTGGGATTTGGGGTTTTTGGGGTGGGATTTTTTGGGGGTGGGATTTGGGGTTTTGTGGGATTTTTGGGTGGGATTTGGGGTTTTTTGGTGGGATTTGTTTGGGATTTTTAATGGGATTTTGGGTTTTGGGTGGGATTTTTTTGGGTGGGATTTCTTGGGTGGGATTTGGGGGTTTTTCTGTGGGATTTTTGGGTGGGATTTTTTTGGGATTTTTGGTTTTTTGTGGGATTTTTTGTGGATTTTTAATGGGATTTTGGGGGTTCTTTTCTGGGATTTTGGGTTTTTTGGTGGGATTTTTTTGGTGGGATTTTTGGGTGGGCATTGGGATTTTTTGGTGGGATTTGGGGTTTTTTTCTGGGATTTTTTGGGTGGGATTTGGGGTTTTTGGTTTGGGTTTTTGGGGATTTTTGTGGGATTTTTTTGTGGGATTTTTTTGGGATTTTTTGGGTGGGATTTGGGGTTTCTTTTGTGGGATTTTTTTGGGATTTTTAATGGGATTTGGGGTTTTTTTTGTGGGATTTTGGGGTTTTTTGGGATTTTTGGGTGGGATTTTGGGGTTTTTTTTGTGGGATTTTTGGGGTGGGATTTTTTTTGGGTGGGATTTTTGGGTGGGATTTGGGATTTTTGGGTGGGATTTTTTTGGGATTTTTAATGGGATTTTTTGGGGTTTCTTTTCTGGGATTTTTGGGGGTGGGATTTGGGGATTTTTTGGGTGGGATTTTTTTGGGTGGTTTTTTTTGTTTCTTTTGGGATTTTTTGGGGGTTTTTGGGTTTTTTTGGGATTTGGGGTTTTTGGGGTGGGATTTTTTGGGTGGGATTTTTTGGGTGGGATTTGGGTTTTTTTGTGGGATTTTTTGGGTGGGATTTGGGGTTTTTTGTGGGATTTTTTGGGATTTTAATGGGATTTTGGGGTTTTTTTTTCTGGGATTTTTTTGGGATTTGGGGGTTTTTGGGGTTTTTGGGGATTTTTGGTGGGATTTTTTTGGGATTTTTAATGGGATTTTGGGGTTTCTTTTCTGGGATTTTTTGGGGTGGGATTTGGGGTTTTTGTGGGATTTGGGGTTTTTTGGGATTTTTGGGGATTTTTTTGGGTTTTTTGGGGGATTTTGGGTGGGATTTGGGGTTTTGTGGGGTTTTTTCTGGGATTTTTGGGTGGGATTTGGGGTTTTGTGTGGGATTTTTGGGGATTTTTAATGGGATTTTGGGGTTTCTTTTCTGGGATTTTTTGGGTGGGATTTGGGGTTTTTTGTGGGATTTTTTGGGTGGGATTTGGGGTTTTGGTGGGATTTTTTGGGATTTTTAATGGGATTTGGGGTTTTTTGTGGGATTTTGGGTGGGATTTGGGTGGGATTTGGGGTTTTTTGTGGGATTTTGGGTGGGATTTGGGTTTTTTGTGGGATTTTTTTGGGATTTTTAATGGGATTTTGGGGTTTCTTTTCTGGGATTTTTTTGGGGTGGGATTTGGGGTTTTGTGGGATTTTTGGGGTTTTTGGGGTGGGATTTTTGGGATTTTTGGGTGGGATTTGGGGTTTTTTCTGGGATTTTTTGGGTGGGATTTGGGGTTTTTTGTGGGATTTGGGGATTTTTAGTGGGATTTTTTTGGGATTTTTCTTTTTTTGGGGGATTTTGGTGGGATTTTTTGGGATTTTGGGGGTTCTTTTTTTTTTGGGATTTTGGGATTTTTTGGGGGATTTTTTGGTGGGATTTTTGGGGTTTTTGGTGGGATTTGGGGTTTTTCTGGGATTTTGGGTGGGATTTGGATTTTTTGTGGGATTTTTTGGGATTTTTAATGGGATTTTGGGGGTTCTTTTGTGGGATTTGGGGTTTTTGGTGGGATTTTTGGGTGGGATTTGGGGGTTTTGTGGGATTTTTGGGGATTTTTAATG